>NW_026461385.1:0-58360 GCF_021730395.1 Mercenaria mercenaria | reverse complement strand
GATCTACATGCGTACATGTATTCGCGTTGTTGCGAGTTTTACGGTTGCCGTCGTTATTCCATTTTGTTGTTTCCACGTCGAAGGTCATGTCACCAATTTTGAAAAAATGACACATGAGATACTTTTATATCAAATAATTTCTATATCAACTATTTTAATATTCTATAAACTTTATAGATGAATACAATGTTAGTGTTTCTTTTTGTCAACAGAATAAAGGTCAGTGTCATCTTAGAAGAATTTCATTTTGACATTCTTATTATTTTCATTTTAAGTATTTAACCAATCATTGTTTTATATAAATAATGCGGTATCCTTTGTTCAGTTCTCATAGAATTACTTTACTTTGATTTCATATTGTTTTAATTTCTACTGTATATGCCTCATTTGAAAATGAGACTTATTTTGTCTGTCCGCCTTAAAGCATGACTCCCCATATTGTCTCCATACATGCATACATTGAGCTAAATTTAAAAACAAGTGTCAATGTGAATCTACAAAACGAGTTGTCAGATGATTAGAGAGGCGTTATTGCCCTATCATTTATTCACATTTTCGTGTTCTTCACATTTTATCGTCACTGATAAAAAAAAACATGATTAATACATGCGAAAAACATTGCCGCGAAAATGTCAACTGATGTATACTTTTTTTAGCTCACCTGAGCACAAAGTGCTCAAGGTGAGCTTTTGTGATCGCCCTGTGTCCGTCGTCCGTCGTCGTCCGACGTCGGTCGTCCGTCGTCGTCAACATTGTTAACACTCTAGAGGTCACAATATTGGCCTGATCTTAATGAAACTTGGTCAGAATGTTACCCTCAATAAAATCTTGGACGAGTTCGATATTGGGTCATCTGGGGTCAAAAACTAGATCACCAGGTCAAATCAAAGGAAAAGCTTGTTAACACTCTAGAGGTCACAATTTCAGCCCAATCTTAATGAAACTTGGTCAGAATGTTACCTTCTATAAAATCTTGGACGAGTTCGATATTGGGTCATCTGGGTTCAAAAACTATGTCACCAGGTCAAATCAAAGGAAAAGCTTGTTAACACTCTAGAAGTCACAATTTTGCCCCAATCTTAATGAAACTTAGTCAGATTGTTACTCTCAATCAAATCTTAGAAGAATTTGATATTGGGTCATCTGGGGTCAAAAACTAGGTCACCAGGTCAAATCAAAGAAAAAGCTTGTTAACACTCTAGAGGTCACAATTTTGGCCCAATTTTAATGAAACTTGGTCAGAATGTTACTCTCAATAAAATCTTATACGAGTTTGATATTGGGTCATCCGGGATCAAAAACTAGGTCACCAGGTCAAATCATAGGAAAAGCTTGTTAACACTGTAGAGGCCACATTTATGACTGTATTTTCATGAAACTTTGTCAGAATGTTAACCTTGATGATCTTAAAGTCCAGTTTGAATCTGTGTCATGTAGGATCAAAAACTAGGTCACCAGGTCAAATCAAAGGAAAAGCTAGTTAACACTGTAGAGGCCACATTTATGACCATATCTTAATAAAACTTGTTCAGAATGTGTATCTTGATGATCTTTAGGTCAAGTTCGAATCTGGGTCAGGTAGGTTCAAAAACTAGGTCACTATGTCAAATCAAAGGAAAAGATTGTTAACACTCTAGAGGCCAAGTTTATGACTGTATCTTCATGAAACTTGGTCAGAATGTTAATCGTGATGATCTTTATGTCAAGTTCGAATCTGGGTCTTGTGGGGTCAAAAACTAGGTCACCAGGTCAAATCAAAGGAAAAGCTAGTTAACACTTTATAGGCCACATTTATGACCATATCTTAATGAAACTTGGTCAGAATGTTAATCTTGATGATCTTTAGGTCAATAGGTCAGGTGAGCGATACAGGGCCTTCATGGCCCTCTTGTTTTTTAAACTCGTCTTTTTGTATTCAGCCCGTTAATACAAATTTCATTTCGTCGATGTTAATATCTGAAACTCGTCTTCAAATATTTTGCGTGATGTTTAAATTCTTATATACGCAATTATTTCAGCATGTCGTCAGGTGTAAAGGCTGTCGTTGGTTTATCTGTGATGGTTATTTTGGATGTTTCTTGTTGTTGCGTCGGCTTGCGCGCGGGTTATGCAATACGTTTCTTTGTGTCGTCATGGCTAATAGTACACACCATGACACTTTTTTGAAAGTTGTGTGTGTTGCTTTGGTACGCGCGCCAACGCTACAAAACGAACATGATAAAGTTACAAACAACGCGACAAGATGATACATTTAATTTCATATTTAACAGAGAGCTCGATGTGACAGGATGGACGTACCGGGGACAATAACTATCAGAACAAATCAACACCGATTACAATATTTACATATTTATTTACAGAAAATGATTATCTACAATGAATAAATGATAAATGAAAAAAAAATCTGATTATAAGAAAGAAAGGAAGAAAATCTGAGCTCAGTACCTCTAGATATAAAGTTCTAACACTGACAGTTCCGTTTTAACGTGACTGTGGCACAGTTGTTTCCGTTAATTTCGAACTTTAAGTAGCACAAAAATACAACATATCTTCAAGTAAAGTCCCTTTAAACCGTGAATACGTTGACTCCGTTTTGGCTCCCTATAATGGTAGGTGATTGGAACCCTGAGCTGACTTCAGTGGATCACAAAAGTCATCGTCTGCAGTTTACGGCACAACCATGGGACGAGAGCTCTGCGCTGGGAAAATCACATCCAGGCGAGTGAAAACAAAAGAACCTCGGGTATTGTACTTCCGTGTCGTGACAGCATCACCAGGTAAAAGTCGTCTGGTGGAAGAAGCTAAAATATATAACATATGGTAAGCACCATAGCAAAACAAATAAGTCACGGCATAAAACTGCTCCTTTGGGTACACCATACCTCCGTAGGCTCCCATAAAAAATACGTGCTACTTATACAAAATATATGTGCTACTAAGTTCAGACGTCACGTGATTAAAATACGTCACTTATTACTTCCATTATTACTAAAATTAATTACTTAAAAGTCTAAAGTTGAAGTATGGAAAAGATATGAAAAGTTTATGATGAAAAATATATAGATACGGAAATGATAAACTGCAGCTATTATTTACAACTACAAATTAGCACAATGCAATGCGAAATAAACGTTATTCAAAAGCTAGCATGAATATAATATCAAATGCCATACAACAAATCGGACACTGTTTAGATGTGCTATAGACTGGCATACAATAATTTCAAATTACAATAACATATTACATACATGATACCAGACTTACCACATAGATTTATACATTACAATGCAATGCAGATATGGCGTTCCATAATTCACAACGAAATATTTGACATATGTTTTTGACAAAGAGTACTTTACAATTATCAGGTTACACAAATTTCAGTACAAATCTTACAGTTTACATAAACGAAACATTTTAGATTCCTTTTTCGAAAATTTACAAAAAGCCTGAAAATTTTAAATTTTAATAGTCCTGACATACCGAAATAGCCAAATTCACATGCGAAAAGTAATTTTACAAAATTTTTGTAGAATGAACAAAAATTTACTAAATAAAATCGTAATTCAAAAATCTAACAAATAAACTTCTTACTCGATCGGCATAAATTTCTAGCAAGAAAATTTCAATTTGACGTAGATTCGTCTAATGTCGAAATGTGGTGTGCGCTAGGCATATCCAGACCAGTCTATTTGTGGGTAATGTCCGCCAAATACTAAATTTCATGGGACTCACGACTAATGCGTGTACTCTGACTATTTGTATTTCCACGGGAATCACGATATAGCGGGAAATCTGACTACCTTGGCGCGGATTTGAATAGAACAATTTAAGGCCCGTTATAGTGGTTTTGGGGATAACAACATGAATTACTGAAGTTTATAAAATACCAACTTTCTTATTACTTATTATGAACCGGATTTAATAAAACTTACATGGAAATTTAAGTGATGAAATACAGAAAAACATTAGAGGCATTTTATGCGTAAAATCAGACATTTACCTCAATAACTCAAAAATTTACAAAACATGATACAATACCTGCATTTAAACTACAGATACAATGAGGCCCGTATGTCAGTTTGTGACACTCGAGTAACGTAAAAACTTTCATACATTTGATCGATTTTAAAACTTTCATTGGAAGATAACAAGGCGCAGCTGTTGGCGAGAAAGGGTTTTCTTTGCAGTGGAGAGAGAACGTCATCCGGTTGCTCAAAGTTACTTATCAATTTTAAGTCCCTAAAGAGAGAATTTCAGTAAGATGGAAAAAAATGATAACATTTTTTAAAGAAAAAATCTAGAAAGATATCGGAAAAAACATGCCAGTAATATTCTTAAGCAAACGCGACGAATGGCAAATAACGTCACGGTGTAATCTGCTCTTCGGAGGCATATCTAGCGAATTACTACCTTCATACCTGTAATAAATGACAAAGGTTTAAAATCATTAAAATTCCACGCCGGGGTATACATTAATGAAGACCTCACACGAAAACGCAGTTTGCTTTTGTTCCAGTCCAGAGAGGGTGCGTTCAGACTTTGATTGGAGCATGGTCTGCCGACGGGAACTTTAGTGAAAGACAATAAGTTAAGTGCACCGCATTCAGTCCGAAGACCAACTTGACTCTTTCTTGATTTACCAGCAAGATCGAAAGACTAGGCTATACTTCGTCAGAAAACACTAACTCAGTTTTATATAATTACAATGTAACAGTCCAAATGCATCTTTACTTATAACGACGAAAGTGCTACAGTAGAAATCTGTTATTTATATATGTAACACCGTTAATACGTTCTATATATGTGTGTATATATATATTGCGATTTGAACTTTTTCCTGGTTTAAAAAAAAAAAAAAAAAAAAAAGCAACAGATTTTCTCTGCCATATGTTTCAAGTTCTATATATTTTGCGAATTTAGATCTTTGCCTTGTTTATAATTTTTTCAAAAAGTAAATAAACAAGTTTACACTTAGTATTAAACTGTAACAATAATACGTTTACTCTCATAAAAGTTAATCGGTTTCGTGACCTATAAACTCTGTCAGACAGCCGAAATCTCGTGAATTTTCGTGAGTAACGTTTCTAAAAATAGTCGAACAAATTTCCAATATTGAACATATATACAGTGTCATGTTACTAAATATAGAGTTTAAAATTTCCAGATTTGACAAAAATTATTTGCGGTAACTATAAATAGCGTTTTGTCGCTTGCTTTATTCAGGCACAGACAAGTCAATACTTTACACATGTATAAACGATGCAGACGTTCTTTGACAGGATATTAATTATATTTGTATTTTTGTACGTCTTGCCTCAAGCCGTTATATGTGCATATATGTATGTATATATTTGTGTACACATGTCTATATTTCTCTAAATAGGCTGTTATATCTCTCCGTGACTATTTCTAAATAATTGATATTTACATGCTTTGTAATACAATAACTTTTGGTCATTTTTATGTATATAAATACATATATGAATGTGTATACATGTATGTAAATATTTGTGTACCTGGTCTATATTTATCGTAACAGGCTGTTATATTTCCGTGACTTTCTTTAATAGTTGATATTAACACGTTAGGTAAATCAAAGTCACAATATCTTTAATCATTTGTAGAGCATTATGTGTATATATGTATGTAAATAGTTGTGTACACATGCATGTCTCTATTTCTCTTTATGGGCTGTTTATATCTCCGTGACTATTTCCAAATAGTAAATAATACATGCGTTGCAATTCAACGTCACAACAACTTCAGGTCATTTTTTTATGTATATAAATACATATGTAAATGTGTATATATGTTTGTACATATTTGTGTTCACGTGTTTATATTTATCGTAACAGGCTGTTATATCTCCGTGACTTTCTTTAAATAGTTGATATTAACACGTTATGTAAATAAAAGTCAAAATATAACTTTGATCATTTTCAAACCAGTTACACTAGTAGAAGTTCTTCAAGCTTTTACTCAACCACTCCTCTTCACTAGAATATGTTTTTTACGTTTTTGTTTCTAGTATTAGTTATTTTTGTTTTCTGTTTTCCTGCTTGTTTGTATTTTTGTTTTTGTCCAGCTTATACAATTGTCTTGTCTACGGTGAATACTATTATGTCTGCTTGTACTGTTACCCTTCATCCTTGGTCGCATATCTCAAGTGATCAGCTGTACATATTACCCAATGGGTAATGATTTAAACCTCTATAGAGCGGCCATAGGGTTATTTTACGGTAAAGTTCAAAAGCTTTTCAAGAAAGAAAAAATGTACATGCACTTTTTTTGCTCTGACTTGCTAATTATTTTCTTTACATCTTGCATTACTTCGCTTAAGAAATTATGTCACATTTTAACATATTGTTTTCTAAACATAGAATTTGCATTTATGTTATTTACTCTAGTACTAATGTCTGGAGATGTTGAACAAAATCCAGGCCCTCAAAATAAATGAAAAAAAATCCCAGTATATCTATTCTTCACTTAAATATAAGATCTTTAAGAAATAAAATTGAATTTATACAAGATAACCTCCTTGATTTCGACATACTCTGCTTCACAGAGACACATCTTACTGACATTGTTGAAAATGAAAAATTGTTTATTCAAGGTTATAACAACTGTTTGTATCGTCGAGATTCTACTGCACACTCAAGTGGAATTTTGATATACGTTTCTGAAAAATAGTATCTTGCCGAAAACTAGAATTTGAAAATCCTTCAGTAGATGCTATTTGGTTAGAAGTTAAATTAGGTATTATGTCTTTTTTACTGTGCTGCGTTTACCGACAGCCAAATAAGCCTGTAGCATTTTGGAACGATTTAGCGGTAATGCTAGACAATGCTTTAGATATGAATGAAAACTTAATTGTCGTTGGAGATATAAATGAAGATCAGTTTAAACATAATTGCCACTTAAAACAAATCATGCTTTTATATAATCTAGATAATGTAATCACAAATCCAGCACGGGTCACGGCGACCTCATCTACACTTATAGATCCAATTCTAGTTTCTGATGATTTATCGTGTCTACACAGTGACGTTTTTACAGTTCCTGACAATATTAGTGATCATAAAGCGACTTGTGCATTTTTCAAAGCCCCGTTTTCTTGTCAAATGTCAATAAAAGGAAGTATGGTTATACAATAGAGCCGATTTTCAGTCCCTAAATAACTATATTGCAAATGCTGATTGGTCGTTTCTTAACTCTATTAACGTTAATGATGGTGCAGTTTTATTTACTGAAAAACTATTAGATTTTATGAAAAAGTGATACCATATAAAGAAGTTTACTATCAGACCATACGACAAACCATGGTATGATTCAACCATAAGACTGTATTCTCGCAAACGTGATAGACAAAAATCCATTGCAATTTCTACTCATAATACAAACCATTGGAATACTTATAAAAAATTAAGAAACAAAGTACACAATTTAAAAAAAACATGCCAGAGAAAAAATTTTATGTTAATTTGGAGGACAGCCCCTTTTCGATTTGAATACAAACAATCAAAAACAATATTGGAAGCTTCTGCGTTGTTTTCTTAAAACTAAAAATTTTTCAGAAGTTATCCCCCTTTGTAAACTTGTAATTCTGACGGCACAGAAACGTACCAATTCTCTGACTCTGAAAAGCTAATTGTCTAATGAATACTTTGCATCAATATCACACCTTGATGACGTTGATGAAGTGCCATCGCATATGCCCGACTATACAGATGCTAGTTTATCTACTATAGAAATACAAGAATCAGAAATTCAGGACATAATTAAAATCTTAGATATTAATAAAGCGGTCGGTGAAGACCTAAATTTGTCATAAAGTATTGAAAAATATTTGCAAAACAATTTCCAAACCTCTTTGTACATTATTCAATAGGTCTTTGTCAGAATGTGTTTTTCCTGAAATTTGGAAATCAGCAATTGTAATGCCACTTTTTTTAAAAAAGGAGATAATAAATTGACTTCTAATTATCGTCCTGTTTCACTTTTAAGTTGCCTAGGAAAACTTATGGAAAGAATTCTGCACAAACACATGTATAACCATTTGGTAGCTAATCAACTTATTTACTCTAAACAATCCGGCTTTTTGAAAGGACATTCTACGGTTTATCAATTATTAGATATGTACCATCAAATTGTTCAATCTCTAGATACCAAAACTTATACTTGTATTGTATTTGTGACATCCTAAGGCCTTTGATAGAGTTTGGCACAAAGGTCTCCTTTATAAACTACAACTAAATGGTATCAAAGGAAATTTGTTAAAATGGACCAAGAGTTATCTTGAAAACAGAAACCAGAAAGTTTTTGTTGCTCTTCTTTATCTGAACTTCTCAGCGTCAATGCCGGGTGCCCCAAGGCTCAGTCCTTGGGCCCCTTTTCTTTCTAGTATATGTTAATGACATCATTGAGAATTTGTTATGTATTGCACGTCTTTTTGCGGATGACACTTCTTTAGCATGTACTACATCTTCTTTGACTGACTTTGAAGGAATTGTTAACCATGATCTTGCCATGATAAATGCATGGTCTAAAAAATGGCTTGTAGATTTTAATCCGAATAAAACAGAAGCAATGTTTTTTACTTTACAACAAAATATCAACAAACCATTTTTGACATTTGATAACGTACCTGTAAGATTTGTTGAACGACATAAACACTTAGGTTTAACACTAAGTTCAAATGGAAAATGGCATGACCACATTGACCAAATAACTACATCAGCTTCAAAATTGTTAGGTATGATGAGAAAATTAAAGTATAACTCTTAATAGACAGACTCTTTATCAAATTTTTATATCTTTCTTAAGACCTGTTTTAGAATATGCTTCTGTAGTGTGGGACGGCTGTACTCAGTACGAAAAAGAAACACTAGAAAAAATTCAACATGAAGCAGCCCGTATTGTAACTGGACTTACCCGGTCTGTCTCAATTCAAAATTTATATCAGGAAATTAACTGGCTCTCACTATCTGACAGACGATATATCAAAAAAATTTTAATCACAAATTTAGAATTCGCAATGGTGATGCGCCCGAGTATTGAATAATATTTTTTCCAAACATTGTCAACAATTCTACACATTACAACTTAAGAAACGCTGAAAATTTTATAATCCTCAGTCGAAGAACTCAGATATTTTCTAATTCCTTTGTGCCTTTGCTATTGATATTTGGAACAATTTGAGTCCTGAAATAAGAGCCACTAACACCTTATCAAGTTTTAAAAGATTGTTAAAAATACGTTTTTCCAACTACAGAAACTCCAAAATGTATTTGTGGAGAAAGAAAATTTTCTATAATTCATGTAAGGCTTAGAAACGCGTGCAGTAATTTGAATTTTCATTTTTTTGCAACCATCTGTCTCAGGGCTCAATCTGTTCTTGTGGAGAAGATATGAAGACGTTAAACATTTTCTTTTCACTTGTACGATATATACAAATCAAAGGATTAAACTTTTCCACGATCTAGGCAATTTCATCCTTTAAATACCCACTTCTTTAGTTGGTAATTCCGAATTGTCATATGAAGACAACTGCAAAATATTCTGCTCAGTCAAACATTACATAAAAATCAACCAAACGCTTTTGAGACTCACCATATTTAGCAGGCAATATTATTCAATTTATTCATATATAATTATATAAGTTTATTATTGACAAGACCCAGTTGTTTTTTTTTATGTTCTTTTTCCCCAAATGTAGTACATGTTAATGCAATTGAATTGTATCTTCTTTTTTTGTACTCTTATATTCTTTTGTACACTGACTAGTCAAATATGTTTGTCTATATAAGTCACATGTACTCGTTTCTCCTTTTTAAAGTTTTTTTCCTAATGTAGTACATGCTAATGCAAATTAATTGCATCATTTTTACTCTTACATCTATCTATACATTGCCACTAATCACAAATGTGATAGCTTTTATAAGTACACATGTACTTGTACCTCATACTTATTTCAACTCTTTTTTTTTTCTTTCCATTTTTTTGTAGCTATTATATTGTAAATTTATTATTTACCACACATGTACCTGATTAGTTGTCATTGTTGTAAATTAAATATGTAAATATTTGCATCAGGGAAGACCCGTTACTAATGTTGCGAGAACTTGTGGGTCGACCCTTTTGCCTATTATATGTACAATTGACGTAGTTATCTGTTTATATATGTATATACTGGCAATAAAATATGTTTAAACTAAACTTTCAAGGGACAGCTGTAAATACTCAAAAAGCCGTCAATATCTGTAATAATGTCCCTTATGCGAAACGAAGGTGCGGGCAACACTTTAAAATCAGAATTAAGGTATTAGATCACTAATAGAGAACCTCCTTTATGAAGAGTATTCAATTCCTACCATAAACCTACTTTTTACTGCAATTCTTAGGGGGGCGTAGGTTCAAGCCCTACTGGGACCAATTGTTTCCCTTTATATTCCTTTCTTTTGTAGTAAAACGGAAAAAGATTAATCTTATAAGCGATTTCTTAGTGTTCAAAGTGAATTTACTACTTAAACAGAAGGGGTAGAGTTACACATCTTTAAAAATATTGAGTTACACGCTGTGAAAGTTCTCTATTTTGCTTTCACTCTTAGATTATATATTGTGGAAGAAATTTAAGTAGGTTTTATGCCTGCCTTAAGGTTATTTTTAAATGGAGTAAGCAAAATTCAAAACAGGAACACAGCATTCGACCTTATTTTTTCAATGTTGAAGTATGAATTCTGTCTCATTAAATCCGTTTACTTAAGGCACCATAGAAAAAATGATATTGACATTTTTATTTTGTGTTTTATAATTGTTTACCAATAGTCTGATGTTTCTTTTATTAAAATTAATGGTAAAATGAGTTCTCTGCAAACGTTTTGGATAGTGGCTACAAATTTGTCTCTTCTTGAGCTTGAGGAGATACCTTAAGTTATAAATGTTTTATAAAAATCGGCACGGTAAAAGTTGTTAAAAAATTGCCTAAAATAGTGCACGATAACCTTTCAGAATATACCAAGCAAAGGCCATTTTGTAAACATTACTATTAGTGATCTAATACCTTAAGCCTAATTTCTGGAAAAAGTCTCAATTTTGCATTAAATATGAAAATGACATACCATGTTTTTTTTTCTAAAAATGGTGTTTATAATAAGATTCTGATAAGATAATAAGAAAATACCAGTTTTACTTGGGTTGAAGCAATTTTCACGAAATGCGAGTTTTACTTTATATTTAAGGTTAGAATGCACTGAATGTCTTCGCTACTATTTTCAATGTAAAATGACAATGCATAGCATCTTGACAGTATTTCCAGCCTTTCAGTTCTTGCGAGATAGTCCTTGTCTTGAAGGTCTGTCTATAGACAATCAATAAATAACAAAAAATATTGGTTTTTGGGAAGCGTAGCCTACCCAAAGTCGCCAAACTACGTATATCGACATTGGTGAAATTGTTGTTACAAATGCCGTTACTACCTTTCTCCATACATACGCTATAAAAGTAGATCAGTACTTCTATGAAATTCAAGGGTCTGAGAGTAAACAGATCGATACCATTTATTTAGCATATGCAATAAATGGGAATACTTATGATTTGTAAATGAAAAATATGGCAGGGATTATAAGTTCTTGTCTACGCGTTGTACTACTTTACGACGTAAATATTTATCATGTGACCAAGACCAAGAACACATGGTTCCGGTTCAGCGCTACTTTTCTCCCGGCATGCGCCTTAAAAGTAGTTAAATACTTACAAGGAATTGATAGATATGAGAGTAAACAAATCGATGCAATTTATTATGGATATGCAATAAATGTGAACACTAATTAATTTTTAAATAAAAATGTGGTTTTGATCGGATACACTTGTAAATTTTATAAATGTACTGATTTTCGTCTACGCGTTGAACTACTTTAAATACGCGCTAAATATTTGTCATGTGACTAAGGGGAACGGAAAACTATATTATTCCGCTAAAAATATAAGTCGTCGGTAGCACCAATCTTTATAACGTGAAAATCATGGATATATATTTTTTATGAAGTATTTGCAAAAAAGTATTAGTCACTCATAATTAAAAATGCCATTAAGGTCCTTTCCTTATATATTACTGATATGATGCTAGTCATGCCAACCCTCTTGTGGTATTTTGTTGATAAGCTGCTAGTCTGGCCCATTTATTTTCAAGTGCGCACACAGTACTATTAAGTGAATCAGTTAGATTTCTTGACATGTAGAAAATATTGGGCATACTGAATTTTAAATCTCACTTTTTTTTTTTTTTTTTGTTAAATTTTTAAAAATCTGTTACATAGTTTTGTAAGATCTTTAAAAATTTGTTACATAGGTTTGTGAGATTTTTAAAAAATTGTTACACAGTTTAGAAAATAAAATAAATATGTTAACATTTTCTCTATTTGTTCTCTTGGTTTTATGCATTGACATCTCACTTTGGAAGATCCTGCCATGATTGTCTGTCGAACCTGCTTTCAGTCTAGTCCGTTTCATTTTCTTAGAACCTTGTTAAAGACATAAACAACCCCAATTGATTTTGGTGTCGAGGTCAACGCGACCTTTAAAGCCTTCGACGCTTTTACTGATGATCAGACTTCATACATACAGACATTGGTTCCCTATTAGATCTAGAGTCAAGTCAAAGATTATGATTTGAGAAACCTTTACTGACTTTGGTCTGGATGTGGGTTACTTTTTGGTTTCAATGAGTTAAAAAAAACTGGAAGCATTTAGTGAAATATTGCAAAATGATGGAATACTTTCTTGCCTGGCTTCTCGATTAAAATTCATACCAGTTCAGCTACGCTTCCCTACAGTCTTCTCCGGGCTTTGATTTCCATAATGCAGTGAAACCATAGTCACGTGACTGAGATACATGATCAAAACGATAATATTGCGTAGGAAGAAATTAGCAGGTACCTACATTCACTTTTATTCTACCCAGCAGGTTCTACATAAACTTGGAAGAATATAAATCATCCACAGACATTCTTCTTTACAATAAAGTATTAGTACAGCTTATATCTGGCATAAAAATGACCTTTCTAGGAGGGAAAATAGCACTATATACTAACATGGACTACTTTCGGTGTGACCTGAATTCCTCATTCATTATATTTCATATAATTTATTCAAACTTTCAGCAATAATCATTATTAACACCTAGTAGTGCATAAGGGATTTTGTTTAATTGCTCTATATTTAATTTCCTGAATTAAGGTCTTGTGTTGTTTTGCTCTATATGTCAACTATGTCCAGGTGAAGGCATGAATCACATTTGTGACAGCTCTAGTAAAGTATTTTATTAGTCAAAGAAAGTGACCAGTTGAGCTAAAAGTTATGTTATACATGAAAGGGAAATATTGTTACATATTTCATTGATCTACTTGTAAAACATGTAGAATGGAGTAATATTTCCTACATTAAAGCGTAATGGTATAATACAAAACAAGCACACTATTCGACACCCATAAGTTACTTTTTAGGCTGAGTGGTCACACATACATCCATAACAATTTCTTGTTTTAGGCTGAGTGGTCACACATACGAGAATGGGATCAAAAGTAATGCAACCAATGGTGTTAAATGACAACTAAAGTTTGGATTCAGAAAATCTTTATTTCAAACCTTCAAAGTAATCTTCTTTGACAGATACACAACGTCTCAATCTTTTAATCCAATCCTTAAAGGCTTTCTGGTAGTCTTTTTCAGGTATACCACTAAGGAGGTTAAATATGGCGCCCCCGAACTTTTGGCGGGATGTATATTTTCTGCCTGTAAGCTTTTTCTTGAGACGAGGGAAAAGGAAAAAGTCATAGGGGGCTAGATCCGGAGAATAGGGTTGGTGTTCTAGAACATATACTCCCTGTTCATTCAAAAACGACGTCACAGTCCAAGCCTTGTGACTCGAGGCGTTGTCATGTAACAAATGGATGCCTCGGATACCCGTCTTTGGTCGACGTTTCTGGAAATACTTGAGAAGCTTTTTAAGAAGTTTTTTCTTATAAAACTTGGCATTCATTGACTTGCCTTTAGGTACAGGAACCTGGATGGCGAGACCTTTAGTAGTGAAAAATATGGCATACATAACCTTTTTCACACTTGCAATCCTTTTGGCAATGCAAGGCCTTCTGCATTTTTGGTGAGCCATACTCGGTTACTAATTTTTCGATGCGGTTCGAAGAAATGTATCCAAGATTCATCACTTGTTACTACATTCGTAAATGTTTTTTGATCGTATCTTGGAAACCTTTTCAAAAGCTTGCGCGCCATCTTAACGCGCGTGCGTTTTTGCTCATCAGTGAGCAAATGCGGGACTCACCTAGAACTTTTCTTCTTCAATTTCAAAATATTTCGCAGAATGCGCAACACAGATGCTTTTGAAATGCTAACCATGTCCGCAATCTGCTGAGAAGTATATTTTGCGTCAGAAAGTACTATTTGTTTGATTTTTTCAACAATCCTTTGACTACTTGCAGACTTAGGTCGACCAGTTTTAGGCGCATTTTTGACAGACTCCACGCCTGCACAAAATTTCCTAACCCATCTGCAAACTGTGGAAAATGACATTTCATTACTACCATAAACAGCACATATGTCAGCATTACTGTCCTTTGAACCTCTTCCGAGTGAAGCGCAAGTCTTAATGTAAGACCTAATTTCGTTCGCATTTTTTACACTTTTACCAACCATTTTGCCTAACCGCCTACGAGTATGGTTTGTGCAAATGTGAATTGTGAGCGAGATATTGTGTCTACATGTATAGTTTATACGTCGATTGAAAGCTATTACAACGGGGAACACTTGCAAAGCGTGAATTTTGTACTTGCGCTAAAATAGCGGTTATCAATAGCCAGTGGCATTACTTTTGATCCCATCGTCGTGCATCCATAACGATTTCTGGTCTGTATAACTTCTTGCCTCAGGAAATCTTTCGACTTGTTCCTTATTTGAATACTTTCTCACGAATATTCACTTTCTTTGAGTAGTGAATAGTTTCGTTGTAACAAAGTCGTCAAGCTCGCTTTGACGCTTTGCCTTCCTTATTTCATATGAACGTCTCACTGGCTATCATCTGTATGTTTTCTAAAAAATATTTTTCAATATTTACAAATGAATACGTGCCTATTAACAATGAATACAATTCGTCACGGTTGTGTGGTTTTGCAATAAACTTCAGAACAGCGTATGAGAAAATTGCAATGAAATTGTCAACTAAAAGTTTCAGAAAAGTCTACTTATGTATGCATTGACATTTTATCCTTTTCGTTTGTTGTATCCATTCTAGTTGGCACGGTTTCAACCTTGTTCTTTACATGCATTTTACAAAATAGGTCAATGTGTACATATTTTACATGCAGAACTGCTTAAATCAATAAAGTTCGACACGCACCAGTAATTTTGCAACAAGCACCAAACACATATATTTATCGCGTCGGCATTTAAAAGACAAATATTTGTACAAAATCTTTTTAGAATTAAAAAAATAAAAGGTATGACAAGTACCATGACAATCTCCACGGGTAAAGTTTTATCAAAACCGACCTATATTTTATAAACATAACAGTAATCTAATGATAGCAGGTGCGTTTCATTAATTTCCTATGTATTTTTGTATTGCAAAAAGCTTTGCCACCTTCCCTATGTATTCAGATGAAAGTATCTATTTAACTTTAAAAATAATTTATAGCGGACAAAATGCCAATACCAAAATATTTCATTACAGAAAAATATATGTAGTCCTGTTTCATTCATGGCTTACAAACGGCTAATAATCAAAGCATAATAGCAAGATAGCAGTATTGCGATAGTAGGGTTGTATGGCAGCAATAATACGGTTTTAGGGTAGCAATGACTGGAAAATAGGATAACATTATCGCCATCCTATTATCCTTCTATTGATATGATTGCTTGCTAATTTGTCATGGTCTATCAAAGCAGACACATATAATCAACAATATTGTAAAGCGTTCCCCAGAAAACTTTGATATTTCCTTCTAAATTTTCACATATAAAACATTAATAAATGCAAATAACATTGCCGCGATAATCTCAACTGATGTGTACTTTTTTAATTAATACCTGGCATTATTTTTTTTTTGTATTCAGTCCGTTAAAACGTACATTTTTCATTTCGTGAATGATAACCTCTGAAACTCGTTTACAAATATTTCGCGAGATTTTTTAATCCATATGTACGTAATAACTTTATCATGTCGTCAGGTGTAAAGGCTGTCGTTGGTTTATCTATGTTGGCTGATTTAGGACGTTTCGTTATGTTGCGTTGGCTTGTGTGTGGCACGCTCCAAAACGAAATTTTGAAAGTAATGTGTGTTGTTTTGCGCGCGCCACCACGACAAAACGAAACTGACAATTCGACATAAAGACACATAAAACGCGACAGAAGGAAACATTTAATTTCGTTTTTAACAGAGAGCTCGAGTAACGTGAAAAAACTTTCACTGGAACATAACAAGGCGCACCTGTTGGCGAGGAAGTGTTTTCTTTTCAGTGAAGAGAGACAGTCATCCGGTTGTTCAAAGTTTCTTATCAATTTAAAGTCCATAAAGGGAGGTTTCCAGCTATGTGGGGAAAATGATAACATTTTCAAAGATAAATTCTAGAAAGAAATTGGAAAAACATGCCAGTAATATTCTCAAGCAAACGCGACGATTGACAAATGATGTCACGGTGTTATCGTCTCTCTAGAGGCATAACTAGCGATTTACTACCTTCTTACCTGTAAGAAATGTCCAAGGTTTCAAAATCATTTGGTTACAATAGATAATTTGCATAAGTGAATTGTCAACAATTTTGCAAATGTTTGATAGAATGGTTATTATCTTACTTTTCTCATTTCTATTACTTTTTAAGGGACAGCTGTAAGTACTCGAAAAGCCGTCAATTTCTGTAATAATGTCCCTGATGCGAAATCGATGTGTAGGGAACTCCTTAAAAATCAGAATTTAGCCTGATTTCCGGAAAAAGCCTCAATTTTGTCCTTAATGTGAAAATGGCATACCAAGTTTCTATTAAAATGTTGCTCATCATGTAATTCTGGAAGAAAAACCAGTTTTACATGTTCCACGGTTGAAGTATTTATTTTCTATTAGTCTGTAAGTAAGTTTTCGTGACTAAAGTATAATAATCATTATAAATATTATTGCATTTAAGTTATTATAAACGTATTTGATAAAAGCAAAATTCAATAAAGATACAGTCAGTTGTGTTTAAGATATTGGCAATAAATGCGGTTGCAAATTCTGCGTTATATCCTTTTAAGTATATAAATATGCGCCTTAACAAACCTTACCTGGATTTCGCGGTGATTGCTGGTGATTGCATGTGATCCATCGCAATTCAACGCGACCTGCTGAGATTTTTCATCGCGAGCCGCTGTGGAGATTTTATCTATAGTAGCGGGGTCTTATAAAATTACCGCGATTAATCACACTCCTTAGTAGCAGTTCAGTGTGAAAAAATCATCGCGATTTTTCACCCAGGATAAATATTTGAGAAACAACAAAGAAAAAAAAATCAGCGAGCCAGGGACTGTACCTGGGTTGAAGCAATTTTCACGAAATACGAGTTTTTCGTTATATGTTAGAATTTAGTAAATGTCTCCGCTACTATTTTCAATATAAAATAACAATGTATATAGCATCTTCTTATAAGTATTTGAGCCTTTCACTTCTGCGAGAATGCTCTTGTCTTGAATGTTTGTCTTTACACATTCAATAAATAACAAAACATATGTGTTTTTTTCATAATGGATTGAAACCATGGTCATGTGACTATGACACGTGATAAAACGTTAATATTGCGTAGGTAGACATAATCGGGTACCTACTTTAACTTTTATTCCATCCACAAACTTTGAAGAATGTAACGTAGCTTAAAAGGACTGGCCTCCAGATCGTTCTACAAAAAAAAATCTTTAGATATCTGGTGGTAATAAATGCTATATTTCTTTAAAACTTAATTACTGACAAACTATATGTTACGGAAACACATGAGAATTTGCTGTTTTACTACTTTTTATGGTGAAAATCGAAACGCGTTTGTAACGCTTTTACTCCAGGTAAACTGTCTCGATTATAAATATCTATATTTTGAAGTCATAATTCATTACTTCCTCTATAGCGCTATTGGTTACGACGACGGAAAAAATGTCTTACTTGCCGCGACGAACCGGGGTTCGATTCCCGACGCGGTCATCTTTCTGTCTTGATTTGGAATTTTAAAATATTTTAGAAACAAAAACTCATATTCTATTGTTTATAATTTGACCAAACTTTAATTTGAAAGAAAGATTATTTTTTAGCCAAATCTGCAGGTCAGTGCCTTTAAAATCATCTACAGACATTATTCTTTACAATAAAACATCAACACAGCTTATATCTGGCATGAAAATGACATTTACTAGGCGGGAAAATGACACTATATACTAATTGAACTACCTTCGGTTGGACCACAGAGGCATAGTCGGCCTTATTTGAATAATTTCTCACGAATATCCACTTTCTTTTTGAATAGTGATTAATTTTGTTGTAACAAAGTCGTCAAGCTAGCTTTGACGCTTTACCTTATTTCATATTTACGTCTTATTAGTTATCATTTGCATGTTTTTGAAAAGTAATTTTCAATCTTTACAAATCAATACGAGCATATTACAATTAGATATCTGTTCTGTTCTATTCTGTTCTGTTCATATTATCAATGAAAACAATTTGTCACGGTCCAGTGGTTTTTGCCATAAGCTTCAGAACATTGTATGAGAAAATTGCAATACAACTGTCAACTAAAAAAGTTTTAAAAAATCTACTCATGTCTACATTGACATCTTGTCCAGTTATGTAACAATTCTGGTTGGCACGGCTACAACCTTGCTCTTTACATGCATTTTTACAAAATAGGTCAGTATTTACATGTTTTACATGCAGAATAGCTTAAATAAAGTTCGACATGCTCCAGTAATTTTGCAACAAACACCAAACAAATATATTTATCACGTCGGCATTCAAAAGACAAATATTTGTACGAAATATTTGTAGAATTAAACAAAAAATAAAAAGGTTATGACAAGTACAAGGAAAATTTCCACAGGTAGAGTTTCATCAAAACCCGCCTATATTTTATTAGTATTTCATGCAGTGATGGGTTCTACATCAGAATTGTAATATCATGATATAATACACACGAATCATACAAAACAAATTCTCTTCTACAAAGTGCACATTTTTTCGGCTTATAACCTACACTATCGTGTCAGGAAGATCTTTACTAGGACATCTGTCGAAAAATATTCACGATTTAATATATTAATATATTTAACGAGAGCTCCACATGCGGGACAATATATTCCGAACACTTCTAGATCAGGAAGGAGGAAGTAAAATTCAAAGAAAATGATTTTGGTTGAGGTTGAGAGGGTTTGTGCGGTGGCAGTGATGAGGCACTAAAAAGTTATTAAAAATATTCTTTTCTCTCTGTGTGTGTGTGTGTGTGTGTGCGTGTGTGCGTGTGCGCGTGTGCGTTTGCGTGTGCGTGTGCGCGTGTGCGTGTGTGTATATGCTAGGAGGGGTGGAGGGTTTAATCTATGTGTTTATTAGAGGAGGGGGCATGTAATGTTGATTGTTACACTCCGCAAATTGTCTCATCACCACCCATCTATATTTCAAGCCAATACATCGAATAGCTTGAAATGTTGTGCTCCGGACACCAACTACAAAGGACAGCTTTGACATTTTACCTCTTTTTGGGACAGCGACCATTGACCTACAAACCAAGTTCATGCACTCGAATACAGTGGCGCAATAATATAAAATTGGGTGTGAATGGAGAAGTAATGTTGATTGTTGTACCCTTCAAATCACTTACATACATATATTCCAAGCTTTAAATCATTTGCAGTTGTGCCCCAGGCACAAAGTGCAAAGGACACATTTGAACTCCATATGTTACATTGACCGCTGACCTATCAACCAAGTCGATGCGCTCTGCATATCGTCTCCTTGTCAAGTTTTAAGTCAATAACTTGAATGGTTATTAAGTTCTGTTCTCGACATAAGACATGAAAGACGGAGTTTACCTTGCTGTTACCTACAGCAGATCTGGTTTAACAACCCTGAAATCGCCTCTTCGCCACCTAAATATATACCAGTACTGAAGTCATTTCATTGGATGCTTAGTTATGCTCTGGATACAAGTGTTAAGGACTTTAACCTTTGAGATCCATTTATGACCTTGACCTTTAACATACCGACCTGTTTCATTGTCTTGTCACCACATATCCACATTCCAAGTCAAATGTCGATACCTTGCGTTATGCTCCGGACACGAAATAGGATAGACAGACAGACAGACAGGCGGATAGACGCATGCACTATGATATAAAGTAGCCGTTTTTCAAAATAGGCGTATAATAAAGTATAACTTTCACGTTCATCTGGAATAAATTCTATGGATTGATCATGGCCATAACTTGTTTCCCGCTGAATGTAACAACTGTGTGACCCAGTGAAACTAACATAATGGACTAACAATGTTTGAACAGAACCGTTAATGAGTAACCGGGTCTTCACTTTTTGTATAATATTTTGAGCTCAACCCATGAATACAATCACTTTCAACTGAACACTATTACGACCTTCTTTAATGCCTATCAGAACGCTGTTGCGACTTTTTTATACAAGAAGACAGACGGAGTATTCTGATGGCCTTTATCAGAATGACAAATAACGAATAGATCTCTATATAATGGCGTCTCTTGATACAACAACAAATGAAATACAAACCGGGAACTGAAGTAACATTGTTAAACGTCAACGTCAAGTCCCGTATTAAAAATCGAAATGCATTTATGATTCATAGGGAATGTCTGTAACTATCCTGTTACTATGAAAGTACATATTTCAATATAAGTGCAGAAGCATCTCAAACTCGAAAGAGTCCCATATTACACACGGGACACGGCGAAGATTAGTACTCAATTATTTGCAGATTATTATTATTATTATTATTATTATTATACCAGATTTATATAGAGCCCTTTTCATGATAAATTTCACGTTCAGAGGCGCTTTACATAGTTCAAATGCAGCCACACAGGGCGCATAATTCATCCTCTACTAGTACAGACACAGAGCGATCTGACCAGAGGGACTGAGTGAGACAAAGCCCCCACGACAGAGAGATCAGAAATCAGATACAGGCTTGTCCGGCTAACTTAGCCTAGTTCGTTGCGAATAGACAGCCTGGTTCTTTAACGTGCCCAGTGTATAGCACTGATACACGGGAGGATTGCCTGGGTTCCTGACCAGTACACCTATAGTTGGGTGGGAAACACTGAAAAGCGTTTCTGAAAATTCCCGAGTAACTGCCGGGGATCGAACCCCCGACCTCAGGATTGGAAGGCCGGTGTGCAAACCACTGAGCTATCCGCCCACCCGTCCACAGATAATATAGGTATATATATCAAAATTATATTACAAAACAATAGACGAAGGCAAACAAACATATTCACAAAATTTTGCATTCAATCATCAGGCAATTACTAAAACACAAAATTAAATTAGTAAAAGAATAGTATTAAATCAAACAAAATAAAAACTATAAAAAATAAGTAAAACTTAACGTAAAATAAGTAAAACTTACGTATAAAGGAAAGTAATTCCAAAATGAAGTTGTTTTTTTATTAACATTGGAACTTGTGAAATTAAACCCAAAATGTATTGGGATCTAATAAATGTACGTGTTAAAGGCAGAATAAAGGACATGATATATCAAAGAAATACATTTTAAATGAACATATTAAAGACGTGTATTGACATACAAACAAAACTAATACAGAATGTTTATTTAAAACCAATTTTCATTTGGAAAATTCAATGTTACTTAAGCCTTAAATTGACTGAGTTTATTTATATTCTCTCCAAAGAACCCCAAGTTTTGCTTTCGTGTTTATTCCATTTGGTCTCTCTGCAAATTGTGGCTCCACTCAAGTTCCTTGATCTGTCGGTAGAATCTACTGTTCTCTTTCATGTGCTCTAATACCGGAACACCGACATCATCTATGTTATTATTAGGCATATTGAAATGTTCTGCCACCGGTATTGTATGTTTCAGTCGTATGTCTGCTTCATGCTCTCGTAATCTCTCTTTCAGAGAGCTTGACGCATCACCAACATATACAATGTTGTTTGGAATGTACAATTAAGAAATAATAAATATGTTACTATACTTTATCAGTTAATAAAATATGGGCAGGAGTTCTGATGCGTAATAATTAAATCACGAGTGCGTAGCACGAGTGATTTAATATTCGCATCCGAACGACTGTCCATATTTATGTCCCCACTTTTTGGGGCAAAAAGATTTGCCCTTGTCCGTCCGTCCGTCCGCCCGTCCTTCCGAGAATGTTGTGTCGAGCCTAGCTCCAAAAGCATTTGACCTAGAGTCACATAACTTTACAGGAATGTTGGTCAGCATGTGAAGTTGTGCACCTGGGGTTTCGCGTCCGGATTCATTCAGTCATCTAGGAGTTATGGCCCCTGACTTAGTGAGAAATTAGTCATTTTAGTGTTGTGTCGCGCCTAGCTCCAAAAGTATTTGACGTAGAGTCACAAAACTTTACTGGAATGTTGGTCAGCATGTTTAGTTATGCACCTTGGGTTTCGCATCTGGATTCATTCAGTCATGAGTTATGGCCCCTGACTTAGTAAAAAATTGGTCATTTTAATGTTGTGTCGCGCGTAGCTCCAAAAGTTTTTGACCTAGAGTCACCAAAGTTTGCAGAAATGTTGGTCAGCATGTTTAGTTGTGCACGTAGGGTTTCGCGTCCAGATACATTCAGTATTTTAGGAGTTATGGCCCCTGACTTAGTTAAAAAATGGTCATTTTAATGTTGTGTCGTGCGTAGCTCCAAAAGTATTTGACCTAGAGTCACCAAAGTTTACGGGAATGTTGGTCAGCATGTGCAGTTATGCACCTGGGGTTTCGCGTCCGGATTTATTTAGTCTGTAGGAGTTATGACCCCTGACTTAGTTAAAAATTTGTCATTTTAATGTTGTGTCGCGCATAGCTCCAAAAGTATTTGACCTAAAGTCACCAAAGTTTACGGGAATGTTGGTCAGCATGTGCAGTTGTGCACCTGGGATTTTGCGTCCGGATTTATTTAATCGTGTAGGAGTTATGGCCCCTGACTTTGTTACAAATTGGTCGTTTTAATGTTGTGTCGTGCGTAGCTCCAAAAGTATTTGACCTAGAGTCACCAAAGTTTACAGGAATGTTGGTCAGCATGTGCAGTTGTGCACCTGGGGTTTCGCGTCCGGATTCATTCAGTATTTTAGGAGTTATGGCCCCTGACCTAGAAAAAAATTGTCATTTTAATGGGGTGTCGCGCGTAGCTCCGAAAATATTTTACCTACAGTCATTACCAAGAGAAATTAGTTTTTTTTTGACAGCATCGTCATCGTTGAGTTCAAGCAACATTGAAATGCGGTGATTGACAGGTATCTAAAAATCTCAAGACAGGATATATGTTTATATGTACTTTATATATGGTTATATATTTTGTATTTTTTTTAAATAGCAATATATTGTTTTCCAAAAGTTGATCTGTGTCCTTTGTCATGTAGTGGGGGCATCTGTGTCCCATGGACACATTTCTAGTTTATTAACTGATAAAATTATTGGAATATTATTTCGATTCTAACCACACAAATTCTTCGCATTTTACAGCACTACATTTTAGCTCGATACGTCATTCGACTGGCCATATGCTATTATAAAAACCTCCCCACGAATAGAAAGCGTTGCATTAAACGGAATTTTCCGATATTCAGTAAATTTTAATTAAAGTATCAAGTAGTTACTGCTGTGGAAATGTTATTTTCAATAACATCTAAGGTCGGATATAGAAATCAGAAATAAATGCTTCATTCAAAGTTTATATATGCATTTTCTGAAAATAGTACACGTCACCTACTCGATGGCACTGAAACATACACGCCAGAAAATTGCGGCATATAAACACGTAAACACTTGAGTTTGAAAGATTGGAACATGAATTATAATTTATTTACTATCAAAGTAGAATCTAGTTGACATTTGTGGTGCCTACAACGCAGAAATTGTAAACTACGCACACGATCAGATATAGATGCACCGATGCTGAAGTCGAAACAATTATATGTACATTAATAGGCGATGGCAAACAAACATATTCACAAAATTTTGTATTCACCTATCAAGCAATTACTAAAAAACAAAATTACGTTAGTGAACAAATAGTTTTAGATCAAACAAAGTAAAAACTACGAAAAATAAGTAAAATTTACTTATAAAGGGAAGTAATTCCAAAAAAAGATATTTTATATTTCCTGGACTTACATTCTAAATCATTTATTTTTGCTTTATGAGTGTCTGCTGATCTTATCTGTATAAAGATATATAAATAAATTTAAATTAGATATAAAACAAAAAATATGGCTTTTTTTGCGAAAATAACCTTAGTCGGATGTTTTCGGAAATATTCGTTAAGTTTCGTTATATTCCAATCTCATAATGTAGTTTGCACATAATGTTATTTGCACCGCATATAAAGTTGAAAACATCGGATATAAATATAATGGTACAGCATATACAATTAAATGAACCGTATATACAGTTGAAAGCACCGCATATACAATACAATGAGCCATATATAAAGTTAAAATCACCGCATGTAAATTTAACTTGAAGAAATGCACATACAGTTGCAGGTACCTCATATACAGATGAAAGTTGAAAACACCGCACATAAAGTAATTCCGATACAAAGTTATAAGCACAGCATATGCAGCTTAAAGCACAACATATACAATTCAATGCACCACATATACAGTAGAAAGAACTGCATATAAAGTTAAAAAGACCACAAATACAGAAGGAATCACCGCATATACTATTAAAAGCACCACATACAAAGTTAAAATCAACGCAAATAAGATGGAAGCACCGCCTATACAGTGTTAAGAACATCATATATATATATATATATATATATATATATATATATATATATATATATATATATATATATATATATATATATATATATATATATGTATATAAGCACTGCACATGCAAGTAGAGGCACTTCATATACTGAGGCATGTAAAGTGCAAAATTAACAGAATACAGCTATGGCGTTCCATATGAAACGCTACATAATTAAAGCATGAAGGATTGAGTAGAAAGACAAGCTTATTTGAAACTCTCTCCTTAAATATCACCAAACACTAAAATTGAAAAGATAGACGATAATATATTGATAATGCTTCCTGAAGGTAAAAACATGGTTTTCGATTTGTCCGTACTTCCTCCTGCCTGTCCATGGGCATCATTTCGTCCGTCACCCTTTTTTTCCAGAGTATTCCTGCAGAAATACTGAAGATATTGCAATGAAACTTTAAATATTAACTATTTTGAACTTATTCTTTCTTTTTCCGGAGCATAACATTTAAAGTACGACAGTTTGACAGCGGCATAGTTACAAACTAGATATTTTGGCAGTATTACACGTTAATGTATATAGTATTTTTTCTCCTTTGACTGTTTTGTAAATTTTAGACATTATGCTTTATTTTGTGACTTTTAAATTTTGGCTGGTTAGCATAAAGGGATACAATCATGTACTATAAGTAGTATGAATTATATTGCCAAAGAATCTAGGGGTCCTTAAAAGTATTGATAGGTATACCAGGGGAATTCAGATAATTTTGAGTGTCCATATTAATTAAGATAAACCTGTATTTATGCATATGGTTCACATAAGCCCCTAAAATATTCACCACTTTCCCTCCTGGTTGTCTATGACCGCAGAGTAGTCAGCCTTTGGTATTATTTGCAGGCACTTCTGGTTTTTTAGCAAAGGAAATAGAAAATAAATGATATGGACTTGTAAGCGACGTTTAACGTAATGATCCTAACTAGCTTGTAAAACTTTCCAGTAATAGAGCTGCCGAGTGCATTGGGTATTTGCACAACATGACATTTTGAATTGAAGACAAATGTATAAAAAGCCGGTTGCAACTTTTAGAATTCTTTTGGCAATAACTGGTCGTTTTTGGCCTTTACTTAGCCAATGATTGTTGTTTATCTGCCTTTGAGGTTCGAAATAATTTACCTATATCTAATCCCCTTCAAGAAATTCATTAAACCTCATTTCATTTGCATTTTTTTTTATAGATTTTTAGAATTTTTTTTTTAAACATTGCAACCTTTGGGGGTTTTGCTCTTTGGTCAAAAGACGGGGTACCCACCTTGCACAAACCTTTGTTAATTTTAAGTGTTTAGTCAACTTTTCATGAGCACTTCCCAATTAAAATGCCAACTGATGAAGCTGTTTGTGAAATCGTATATCTTTTCTGCCACAATGACTGCTACACCAGCAATTGTACAAGAGAATGCTGACGTTTTAGAGGGCCCTGTTCGAGGTAGATCTTGGACTCTGGATTCTCCCGTATTAAGTACCCTCTTACACCTATTCTGACTTTGGATAGGGAAGAGTCACTGTGAACAGTTTTAAATTCATGAAGGATCTAATTGGCTGATATTTTCAGAGAACAAGGCAACTTTAATCATTAGACTTTATGTAGGACATAATTTTCCTCCTACCTGGAGCCTCCATGCTGTGGTGTGTTAAGCCGCTTGTGACTCAGCTAGACGAAACCAGTCGTGCCGAAATGTACATGGCTACTGAAACCCCCTAGAAGTCCCTTTTACCTGTAAAAGTTTCCACGAAAACACGTTAGTCTCAAAACGTTTTGAATTCCCCTCGTATTATAAATATAATGTATAAATATTTATCCTCCGAAATATAAGTATTATCTAAATAGCATGGTTAGAGACCAACAGTTGTTTTCCCATAGACTTCCATTATAACATTGTGTACGGCCTTCCATAAATCGAAACACGTATATCTTACCACGTGTGTTTTTAAGAGATATCTTAGTTCCACCAAAATATCGGACGAAAAACATATGATTAGTGATACTTCATTTAAGTAATTTTCATGTGAATGAGATGACCCACTGTTTACATCACGGGAAAAATTCGTTCGAAAAATCCCTTTTCCATACATATAAAATGTAGTTAATTTTGTCAAAATGTATAATTAAATACTGTAAATACAGTAAAATATTTAATTTAGAAAAAACACTTCTTGGGTTTGTTCACATTACGGACAAACATTACCTTATTCCAAGGTATACACTAACCTTAATTCCAGTAATTCCCCCTTACTTTTTAAATTGGTGGTTTCTGACGTATAGATGAATGTTTCGTATCCTTTTTTCATATTTAACAGTGATATTGTCAATCATGATCCAATACCAAATGTTTTATAAAGTTTCATCAACAAATGCTAAGTTTAAAAAAAGAACAGACAGTTTACTTAGGTCACCCACTGTTGATTTATACGCCCAGGGGGGCCGAGTGGTTAAGGTCGCTGACTTCAAATAACTTGCCCCTCATCGATGTGGGTCCGAGCCTCACTTGGGGCGTTGAATTCTTCCGGTGAGGAAGCTATCCAGCTGGCTGACGGAAGGTCGGTGGTTCTACCCTGGTGCCCGCTCGTGTTGAAATAATGCACGGAGGGGCACCTGGGGTATTCCTCCACCATCAAAGCTGGAAAGATGCCATATGACCTTTAATTGTGTCGATGCGACGTTAAACCCAACATAATAAATAAATAAATTATATGCCAAGATTTAGACCCTGTCATCTTGTTATTGTTAATGTTCGCGAAAGTTTAAGTTATCTGCATCGGATTTGGCTTGGAAGCTGAAATGTCACTTATTTCGGAAGAATTAGAAATAAATTCTACTAATTTTGATCATTCTCTGACATAACAGAGAAAAAGATGATCCTTTTTGGTCCAAAAGCTGATATAAAAATTGGCACGCCTGTCAAAGATAGAGGCCTAAGTTAAAGAAAATCCACATTTTAGGCTTATTTTTACACAAAAACGTCTTTTTACATCATTTACAACAGATATGTGACCATTAACATTACCTATGATGGCTTCCGACAAAAGTCATGTTTTAGCTTTAATATAGGTTTGAAAACCGCCAATTGTTTTCCCACAGACTTCCATTATAACATTTTGGCGGGCGTGTACGGCCTTCCATAAAGCGAAACATGTATATCTAATCACATGTTTTTCAAGAAATATCTTAGTTCCACCAAAGTATCTGGCGAAAAACATATGAATAGTGATACTTTATTTAAGTAGTTTTCGTGCGAATGAGATGATCCTCCCTGTTTACATCGTTGGCATGGCGGGAGAAATTCGTTTGATTAAACTTTTTTCAATACACATAAAATGTAGCAATTGTTGTCAAAATGTTTAATAGAATACTGTAAATGCAGTAAAAAATTTAAATTTTGAAAAAAAAAAGAAAAAACAACAATAACAACATTTCTTGGGTTTACATGACTGACCAGTTAGAACCACAGACCCATTTTGTATAAAAACACCAGGAATGCAACGCACTCACACCCCACCCACCACATGAAAACAAGACCATTAAAAAAAGAAACAGAAATACGAGTGTGATCGGCTGGTGTAATTATTCTAAAGGCAACAAATTTGCCCGGAACTGTGCTTACTTGTTTCTGTCACTGTACTGACAAACACAAAATCAACAGTTTTAACAACATTTCGTTCATCGTCGAAACCATTGCGTGATGTCACATGTTTTGCCTCTGAGATATTATTAAAATAGTTTCAAGAGTCAGGAAAAATATCCATATAAGTGATTTTTCTTGCATACTTTTATTTTAAAGAAATATTGAATAAATAAAGCAAATAGAAATGCACTCTTTCCTATAGTAGAATTTGTACACAAAGCGCGGAAATTAATGTATGTAAACAGAAGTGACGTCATGACGTTTCAGTGACGCACAATAACAAAGTTCCACTTTAGTTTTATCGATCGTAGCGCATGGTTTAGCGTTCATTATATTGTACTTGATCCCGTATACGGTCCTTACCGTATTACCGAATTCAGACATTTACACAACACCTTTATTAATTCCACGACAAAATTCTACATTAACCTGTGCAATGGCTGTTGATTTTGTGTTAAAATACAGTGACAGCGAAGCAGAGTTCCGAGACTATTTTAGTTGCCTTTAGGTATTTACACCATCGCTCACACTCGCACTTCTTTCTACTATTTTTTTTTCATGTGGTGGGTTGGGTGTGAATGCGTTGCATTCCTGGAGTTTTTTATATAGAGTGGGGTGAAGGGGGTCTTTTTATAGACTTGTGTTGGCTTGTGGATAGAATTTCAGGTTCCTGTGATTAGAACGGAAAACATTACCTTATTCCCAGTAATTCCGTGTACTTTTTAAAAGCGATGGTCTCTGACATATAGTATCCAAGATGAGTAACCATATTTCACGTTTTCGCTATTTAGAAAGCAATACTTCTTGATTTTCCATCACCCAAATCTATATGCACAGCCATTAAGTGAAAATTACAACATAGCAATTACTATACATGTAGTACACAGTTTCCATGCGAAACGCCTCTCACTATATTTCACAGTTAACGTATTAGTGTCCAGTTATGTACTCTAGGGCCAACAGTGTCGTTCCGAATTCCGAATTTTCATTTTTTTTCTGCGCCTTTGAATGACTATTGCTGACCAACATTCCTGTAAACTTTGGTGACTCTAGGTCAAATACTTTTGGAGCTACGCGCAACACAACATTAAAATGACCAATTTTTAACTAAGTCAGGGGCCATAACTCCTACACGACTGAATGAATCCGGACGCGAAACCCCAGGTGCACAACTACACATGCTGACCAACATTCTTGTAAACTTTGGTGACTCTAGGTCAAATAAATTTGGAGCTACGCGCGACACAACATTAAAATTACCAATTTTTAACTAAGTCAGGGGTCATAACTCCTTCACGACTAAATGAATCCTGACGCGAAACCCCAGGTGCACAACTGCACATGCAGACCATCATTCCTGTAAACTTTGGTGACTCTAGGTCAAATACTTTTGGAGCTATGCGCGACACAACATTAAAATGACCATTTTTTTACTAAGTCAGGGGCCATAACTCCTACATGACTTGATGAATCCGAACGCGAAACCCCAGGTGCACAACTACACAAGTAGTTAGCGCTATGATTGTGCCAGGACTATTTGACCTCATTTGACCCCTCGCCTTTGACCCAAACCAACCAATGCCAACCAATTAAAAAACCCACAGGTTTTAACAACGTGCTGTGAAAATTGCAACGAACACATTGTCTTATTTTCCCTTGATGATGTTTCAATTATAGAACCTTGTCTGTACTTCAAAGCTGACAGTTTGATTTTGATGAAACATAACAGCATTGATTGGTGAAAATCAGCATTCCGTCAGATGAAGTTTCATTGACGCACAATTTTGATCTGGATTTAAATTTCACAGCAATGATAGGCAATTGCAGTAACTAATCAATATAATCAAAACGTTCAGTACACATTTCTCTGTATATTGTCACATTTCTTTCCTGAACAACCTAACCAGAATAAATGTACGGGGGTCTTGTTTTCATTTAGGTTTCTTATGTTTTCAGGATTTGTTCGGGCCGAAGTGGTATTGTCACCATCAACAGCTGTTGTCTCGGAGAACGATTCTGCGACACTTACATGTACTTACAAAGGAGATGAGACTGTTACATACTTTTTATGGAGTGTATCCAAAAGATCTGAAAGTACAATTAATAATATCGGTATAATAACAGCAGAATGTAGGGCTATAGTAATTAATGTTGAAACCAGTCTGTATAACTATACTTGTCCTAACAGCAAACAGAATACATGGACCATCAAGAAAGTAAGACAGAATGATGGAAACAAGTACAGATGTCATGTTGACACACCCTCTCCAGGAATAATCAGAAGTAACAATGTGTCAGTATCTGTTCAAGGTAAGTTGTATAGCCTAGAATGCATAGCGTACAACATACAGGCTGGCCCAATTAAGCCAAATTAAGCTAAGCGTTTACCCTTTGGTATTGTTTGGGGATGGGGAAAATATTTTATAGTTACATACTAGAGTTAGTATATATAACTATACTTGTCCTTAACAACAAACAATATAGATGGGCAATTAAGACAGTAACAAGAGAGACTGCTGGGGACAAGTACAACTGTAATGTTGTCATATCCTCTCTAGAAGTCATCAACAGTAGCATCGTGTCCGTGTCATTATCTGTTCAAGTTAAGCTGCATTTTTTGTTCGTTTGGAATTATTTAAATAGTTGAAGGTAGGGGCCTCCGTGGCCGAGTGGTTAAGGTCTCTGACTTTAAATAACTTGCCCTTCATTGATGTGGGTTCGAACCTCACTCGGGACTTTGAATTCTTCTAGTGATGAAGCCATCCAGCTGGCTTACGGAAGGTCGGTGGTTCTGCCCAGGTGCCCGCTCATGATGAAATAATGCACGGAGGGGCACCAGGGGTCTTCGTCAACTATCAAAGCTGGAAAGTCGCCATATGACCTCTAATTGTGTCGGTGCGACGTTAAACCTAACAAAACAAACAAGCATAGTTGAAGGTTTTGTATTTAATGGTATATCTTTGGCATTATAAAAGGTTACAATGGAAGAAATAGCTTGAATTCTTTTCCACTTTCAGTCAAAATTAAGAACAAAAAAGTTTTATGATCACACTTATATGATAGGGATAGGTGGCAATTTAATGGTGCCAGCAATCGGTTTAAAAAATACAAGTTGCTGATGCATTGTTTAGGCATTTTGTTTAAAAAATATCTATGATCGTTATATTTGTAAGCACTTCTTCAAATGAGTTATTTTGATGTAAAATTATTTGAATGCTTGAATCAAACTTCCAGAATCATTAGAAACGGCTTTTGTTTAAAATACCTATATGATTTGTTAAAAGAAGGCATACCGGAATGGCCATCTGCTCATATTATGAATACGTTTTCGAAACAAGTAATTGCTGTGAGACATTTCTTTTACTAACATTGCTTACTCAGATACAGTTATAGGTCATAAGGTGACTTGAATACGGGACTTGTTACATTAGATATATATTCTATTTTGGCATTTTAATAACATATAGTATCTCTAATCAAGAATTTAACAGTTTCCTTAAACTGATATGGGCGAAATGTTCTATATAGTTTATACACTCAAAGTACGCTTCTATGAAAATCAACAAAACTATCTTTTTTTTATTCATCGGTCTAGATCCATATTTTTTTTGCGACATTCAATTCATTCAATTGCTTGATCCCCAGTTCCTTCAACTCACCCGGAAGACAGTCATGATATTATGGTAAAAGATGTATGCATTATTAAAATTAAATTAAAATAAAGTTCATATTATGTAAATGATATTCAGTAACTGAGGAATAACTATAATTCTAATGTACTCTTTTATCAAACAAGAGGTCGTGGAACACTAAATGCCCCCACCCACTCTTGATGCATTCAGTGACTGCACAAGGAACATAAAATATTTTGGTCACTCAAATGTGATCTTAGTCCAAAGCATTTTCTAGATATTTGGCAAAACAAGTTTTACTGTTCTGGTTCACTATGACATTGACCTTTGACCTGCTGATCTCAAAATCAATAGGGATCATCTGCTGGTCATGACTAACCTTCCTATCAACTTTCATGAACCTATGCCCAAGCGTTCTTGAGTAATCGCCCGGAAACCAATTGGTCTACTGACCGACTTACCGACAGACAGACAGACCGACCGGCCGACCAACCGACTGACATCAGCAAAACAATATACCCCTTTATCAACCTCCCTATTAAGTTTCGTGGTACTAGGACCAAACGTTCTCAATTTATCGTCCGGAAACGGTTTAACAGTTCCGGATCACTGTGACCTTGACCTTTGACCTATTGATCTCAAAATCAAAAGGGGTCATCTGCTAGTCATGATCAACCTCCCTATGAAGTGTCAAGATCCTTGGCCCAAACTTCTCAAGTTATCGTCCGGAAACGATTTAACTGTTCCGGGTCAATGTGAGTTTGACCTTTGACCTACTGATTACAAATCGATAGGGGTCATTTGCTAGTCATGATCAATCTCCCTATTAAGTTTTGTGATCCTAAGCCCAAGCGTTCTCAAGTTATCGTCCAGAAACGGTTTGACTGTTCCGGGTCACTATGACATTGACCTTTAACCTACCGGTCTCAAGATCAATAGAGGTCATCTGCTGGTCATGACTAACCTCCCTATCAACTTTCATGATCCTAGGCCCAAGTGTTATTGAGTTATCATCTGGAAACCGAGTGGTCTACGGACCAACCAACAGACAGACACACCGACCGACGGACATCAGCAAAACAATATATCCATTCTTTTTTCGAAGGGCAAAGAGCATAAAAAGTTGTTGAAATTTTAGCATTTACCATAAACGTCTAAACAAATTATTCTTCCATATTAATTTGAGCAAGATTTTCAAAGCTGAGAAAAAAAAACACCACAAAACTGACCCATTCTGAAAGTGTTTGTTGAAAATATGTAACATGGTGTGCAGTTTTGTTGAAAAACAAAATAGTAACACTCTTTTAATAAACTTTGAAATGAAACTTCAAGTGTATTTTTTTTTTAAATCAACATTTAGAAATGTAGAAGCCTAAACTGCTTACTTGAACATATCAAAGCCTGGAACTATTGTGTACTTGGATTATTTATGATATGAAATTTCACTTTTAAGATTTTCTTTTATAAACAAAAAAGGATTTTACCGTGTATTGTCTTGTCAAATAAAACACGTTTCGCATAATGACCTACTTTTGGCTATCAGATTACTATCCCTTCCTGGTGTAATTCGAACGTGTTAGAATGGAAATACATTTTAGTTTTGCATGCTTTGTTGGCAAATAAAACACGTTTTTTTCCGTTCAGATGCGTCGTAATTAAATTCGGCTTTCGTGATTACTACGTATTTGCCAACAAAGCACGAAAAACTAAAATCTATTTCCCAAGTAAGATTCAAGCAAATATAGGTAACTCTTATTCAATATTATACATGTTACATCTGACAACGTATGTAAAATAAGTACTGTAATGTGTTTCTACCTCAGATTCAGTTTTTATAGATAGATTCAATTCCGTTGGGCTTCTAGCCGTTTGATTTGTTACCAATGATTAATGAAATGATTTGAGGTTCAAGCAATCGGTTTTAAAATTATAGAGAACAGACAATTGATTCCAGTGATTAAAAATCTAGTGGATGGACTATCCTTAATCAAGATATAATTAAAGTGTTATATCAGATCCTATATGCCTATCCTATACCCTGAGACAGGTTTATGTCCGTTTTGAACAGCGGACGTGCTAGTTTATCCTATCAGTCTTATAAGCTTATCCTTTTCTGAATAGGAAGAGATATCCTTCCTTTATAACCTAAGAGAATATGAATCTTTCTGATAGAAATGTTTAATGAGCAGAAGTCTTAATATCAGGCGGACAGCAATAACTTTGATTAAAACTGAGGTTATAACCTGTTGTTTAGTAACTCCCAGCAACCGCAATGCTTGCAGCGAGCCCTCCACGAACAGGTCAGCCTATCCTGCTGTTTAGTAGCTCCCAGCAACCGCAATGCTTGCAGCGAGCCCTCCACGAACAGGTCAGCCTATCCTGCTGTTTAGTAGCTCCCAGCAACCGCAATGCTTGCGGTGAGCCCTCCACGTACAGTAATCAGAAAACCAATAGAAATCAAGCCTAAAAGAGACAAGATCCTAGTAGGCGTTCAGTAATTTAATATAATTATTTTAATATAAAGTGTTACTGACGGTGTGGACACAACGACAGCCGGACAGAAAGCTGGTCCTTATATAGCTTATACCGGGTACCAGTATTGGAACCAGTCGGAAATCGTTTGCTGATACTGACGGTAATCAAGTACCCAAGCGATTCGCCCTCAGTGTCGAAATGACTGAGTACGAACCAATTTCTTTTGAGCCTAAATAATCAGTTTAGAATATGATTTCTGGGTGTAATTAAACAGGATTAAAGGAAGGAATAAATATTTAGCGGTTATACTATAACTGGAATCAGTTTCAACCTGTATTTTTGAAGTATTTTGAATTCATCTACTTTTAAGCGGTGTTAGACCACTATATTCGATTTCGAATAACAGTATGGTATATCTAAGATTATAACACACTAAATAGTTATTGTTCTTTATTCTATATAAAATTGACCTACTTCCAGTGACCGCAGCACACATCAGGACCCATTTTAAATGTCTGTAGCCTACATTTTCTTGAAGAGTTTTGTCAATGCTAAATAAAAATCAAAAGAAAAGTGGGGGTCATGTTTGATGCAAGAAAAATAATTTAAGTCTAACACACAAACTGCAAAATCAGCTAAAAATGAGACCCCAGATAACACTGGTGGTGTATGATATAAGTTTCCATGAAACATTTTGTCATGTTGTTATTTTATTATGAAAATGCTACCTACATGTCAAGCATAGATCTGTCATGTGATTTTAGCAAATAAATTGCAAAGAAAATAAGGAAAATAGCTCTACAGAGCAAAAAAACTGAGAACTATTTGTATCCGCCATTACGCGACTACCATTTTTTTCGCGCCATTTTTGTATTTAGTGTCTGTATGCCTATAAGGTTATAACACACTAAGTAGTTATTGTTTTTTATTCTATATAAAATTGACCTACTTCCAATGGCCGCAGCACACATCAGGACCCATTTTAAATGTCTGTAACCTACATTTTCTTGAAGAGTTTTGTCAATGCTAAATAAAAATCAAAAGAAAAGTGGGGGTCATGTTTGATGCAAGAAAAATAATTTCAGTCAAACACACAAACTGCAAAATCAGCTAAAAAATGAGACCCCAGATAACACTGGTGGTGTATGATCTAAGTTTCCATGAAACATTTTGTCATGTTGTTATTTCATTATGAAAATGCTACCTTCATGTCAAGCATAGATCTGTCATGTGATTTTAGCAAAACAATTACAAAGAAAATAAGGAAAATAGCTCTACAAAGCAAAAACACTGAGAACTATTTGTATCCGCCATTATGCGACTACCATTTTTTTTTGCGCGCCATTTTTGTATTTAGTGTCTGTATGCCTCTAAGAGGGTCCCTTGCTACAGTACTGTTACATGATGTTTCATTTTGTTAGGTTTTCAGTGATGCTTTATTATTTATTAATTACTTGTTTTTCATACAAAACGAGTAAATGACGCAAACTCATATCTGTTTAATATCGGTATTTTGAGGGCTACGTAATGTGTAACTTTATATTATTGGAAAGATATAAGGAACTTAAATAAAAATGAGATATCTTTGATCACACCACTATGGTCAGTAGACTAATGATCTTTCTTTTCAAGCTGTTTTTGGCTTTCAGATAACATTTTATTTGCTATAGAAGAGAGTACTTAAAAATTGTATGAGAAAGTATGCATTCTTACATAGTCTTTAAAACATACTGCGTTTTGCCATACATTGTGATGTTAAAACTAAACAACAATACCTTCAACTTGGAAATTGAGGTACTTTGTATTTTGACCTCCTGACATGATGTATCCAAGCACTTTACAGACAGAAGAAGACTGAATGGCAGTCCAATGCTTTGTTATAAGTAATGAATATCTTCATCTATAATGTCAAATACAGAACAGCAAAAGAACCTTTATCGTTGAAATAGTTTTAACTCCGCTTTCTTCAAGGATGTTTAGCGAGAATGCTATTGTCTGGTACTACCTTCAGTGTAACCTGTTGAAAGAATACAATTCTCTTGTGTTAGCCAGAATTTCTCAGAAAAGCAAATGCCAATTATAAATGATAAAATAACTTGTTTCGACGACATTTCAAATACTATCAAGACACAGTCATAGTACAATAATTATATTTGTTAAATAGGTTTAAGTTAAGTAATTTTAAATACATGTGTAAACCATGGAATAGTTAAATGTTTAGTGAATGCAGTGGAAACCAGCTACATTACGGCATCATCTATTTCTTATTCTTACCATCTGACATATAATATATCCGTAATATACCCATACATATCGAGATATTTATCACTTAAACCAGATGCATCAACTGCAAAGTCATCGCGTAAATATGTTTATATATGGGTTTTTCTTTATATATATTTACAATGTGTTCTACAATGTGTTCCTGTGGGTATTGTTGCGTGTGTTAGAGATTCATCTGGAGGAGAGTAATTTCATTTACGGTGTCTGTTATAAAGGAACACGGTAGGACTTAAAGAGCGAGGTTTGGCGCCAGTCAACTAGTTTAATCAACCAATTTGTTAGTTTTTTTGCCACTGACTTTTCCAAGGCGGTGCTTTACTGTGTTCCTTCTTTATGTATGTTTTGTGCTGTTTGTTATTTCTTTGTTATCATTTCATTCGTTTGTGTTACTGTACAGACGTGCTCAGTCACTGTGTACGGGTATGTAGTTTCACATACCCATATTTGTATATGAAGTATTGTTTGTGCGTCCGAGTTCTAAGATGTGGCTTTTCCTGTTTTGGACTTTTGTCATTGTTTTCATGCCCCCGAAGGTTGGCATATTAAAACCGCACTGTCCGTCCGTGTATGTTTGCGTGCGTGCGTCTATGCGTCCGTGTAAATTCTTGTCCGGTCCATAACTCTGCTATCTATGAAGGGATTTTAAAATAACTTAGCATAAATGTTAACCATAATAAGACGATGTGTCAGCGCAAGACCATGACCCCATCTCAAAGGTGGCATTCGTCACTAATAGTGACAGCTCCTGTTTCTCCCTTGATTTCGGCTTATACAGGAAGCTGAAAATTATTTCAGGAGAAGTAGATAAACCACCATAAACCTTATATCTTTTATTTTGCAGTTCCAATAACTTCAGTAACAATGGTCGAGCCAAGTACTTCACCAGTGACTGTGAATGAGAATACAGAAGTAGAGTTTAAATGTCAAACATCAGGTGGTCTTCCAGCAGCTTCTGTGATCTGGTATAAAGATTCTGGAACAGCTGGAGATTTCAGTGATGATACAGAAATTACTTCAAGTATTGAATCAAACTTGGGCAATACCATAAACAATCTTATAGAAGTGACCAGCGTATTGAGATACTCACCATCCAGGAATGAAAATAGATGGCATGTTTATTGTAATGCAAGTAATAGTCTTGTCCAGACTCCTATTGCCTCAAGTAGGAAAATGCTGCTAAATGTTCAATGTAAGTTTTAGATAATTATTAATCGATCTAGTTCGTATAATTATATATATATATATACTTTAAAAGCAGTTTCGGATTCACAACTGCATCGTTCATGGATTGAGACTATACTGGACAGCAAGTAACAGTTTAGACGGGGCTTTGCTGTATGAAAGGAAATTTATTGCTACATTTGCAAATGCTCATTATGAGTTAAAACAGATTATATTATGTTGTAAAGATTTTATGCCATAATGAAATCACATGAGCAGTTTCATTTATATAATTCTATTCAGTGTATTTCCAGTTCACCTCCGCACAGAATTTGAATGTGACATGTGTAACTGATTATATTTGTGCACAAACGTTTGCTATGTACCCTTTGTAACAACGAACCGGGATACATCATATTTAATAATTTCTGTTGCATCATAAAGGTTCTTTTAAGTCAATTCAAATGAAATTATCAGCAGTACTTGTATCAGATGTCAGATATATCATTTATGTATCTTGTTAATATATCTTACCAGACCAAAAATATATTTAATAAAAAGTTTTGGATAAACGAGAATGCTTTTGAGTTTGAGAAAGTTTTCTATGATTAACCTAGTGATTTTATGATCATGGATGACAGAATTTTAAACTCAACCTTGAGCTTGTAACGTTTAAGGCAAGTTATCTGACCAGGTTTCAAAACGAACGTATTAAGTATTTTATGTAATAAATTATCTGACATCTTCTGTGACATAATCACTATAAAATTGTGTTTGCTGAAGATGACTACGGTTAAATTTGTACTACAATACTGCTAGATGACATATTTAATGAAACTGGCACTTACTACAACAACAATACAGCGTACATAGGTAAAGTGAAAATGGGAAATTGACGGAAATAGAAATAGTTTTTTTTAATTTAATTTAAAAGTTCGTTTTGAAACCTGGTCAGATAACTTGCCTTAAATGTTACAAGCTCAAGGTTGAGTTTAAAACTGTGTCATCTATGATCATAAAATCACTAGGTTAATCATAGAAAACATTGCATAATTCTCACCATATTTTTATGAAATTTGGTCATAAAAATTATTTCTAATGAAATCTAGTTCAGCTTCCAAACTGAGTCGTCTGGGTCATTAACAGAATCGTAGTCTAAGACAGTTTGTGAATTATCTAGGGATCATAACGTATACCTGATCTGTATGTAACTTTTACAATCAAAATCAAAAAGTGTTTGAAACGCTTTACTCGAGGTAAACTACCTTAATTATAGCTATCTATATTCAACAATCGATAAATATATATCCATCCGTGGCGGAATTGGTAAAGAAAGCGGAAAATGTTTTATTGCCGCAGCGGTACTCAAGCTAGGCTTGTAAAACTTGGTTTGTGTTTAGAGGGCGATATGTAGATATTGCATGTACATAACTTTTGCTTGTATGTCAAAGGTCAAGGTCACAGTTGAAGGTCAAGTAAAAATTGTTTCCGCTCCGTAACTTTTACATGCATTGATGACTTATCTTAGTGGTACGGTACACACAATCGTTCCCCATGATAAGACAATATATCAACACATGAACTATGCTTGTTGGTTAAAGGTCAAGATCACTGTTTAAGGTCAAGTGAAAATTTGTTTCTGTCCTATAAGTGTGATAATATAAGTGTCAGAATCTGTATATTTCATATATTGATAACGTAACACATAAGCACAGATAGTGCTTGATTCCCTTTTTATGCTACATTGCTATAATTATAATTAAATTGCTACACATAATAGGATTTGGGTCATTTATGGACTATTTGGGTTAATTACCGTGTTAGCTAGATCCCAGCATCACACATTATATTATATTCAATAGTAAAAGGGAACCAACTTTTTGTTAAAGCAAATACCCGTTGTAAAATAGTATGTACTAACTTGGACCAATCAGAAACAAGTTCTATAAGTAGCACCAATCAAAACTCACTTCTGCTCAGGTATAAATAGGTAAATGGATGATAGAGAATTTATCCCAGTACCTTGATGAAAAAGTTATTGCAACTTCGCTGTTTAGAGCGGATAAATTATTTAAAAGAAAATATTTCACCTTCAAAGAATGAAGAAGAGTTGTAGAACTGTATCTAGGGCCAGCGCATAGGAGTTTTACCTTAACATTAGTTGAATGATGTAGACGATAGCAAATATAGGCTGAGCATCGGAAAGCTGAGGCAGAAACATCTACTTAGACAGTAGGAGAGTTCCAGCTTTTAGGCGAGACGTTCAGTGTTACAGGCGAAGTACAGATAAGACATCGGAGTTATATCTTTATGATAGTTGAATGCTATATGTGATAGCATATAGGCGCTGAGCATCCGAGAGTCAGGACAAACTTAAGTTGCAGCTTCAATTAAGAGGACATAGGGGTTACTTATTGCGAGAGCAAAGTCAGTCGGCGGTTTGCCATATCGGGCATTCACCAAGTTATTTGAATCTACTATTGTTCCAATTATAACATATGAAGCTTGTACTTTGGCTAATGATGAGTAAAGTTGTATTAATGCAATTCAATATAGAGCAGCACGATACTTTTTAAATGTTGGCATGTACACACCAAATGCATGCTGCGGTGAATGGTGACATTGGTTGGACTCCTATGATATGTAAAACTAAGAAAGACATTGTCAGTCAATGGTCTAGATTTGTTAATATGTCTGATGAAAGATTGAATAAAAAAGTTTTACATGGGCACATAATGTTAGAGGGAGAAATTATAAGAATTGGAATTATAAAGTAGAGATAGATTTGTTCACAAAGTATGATTTAACACATTACTTTAATACTGATTTGTACTCAAGCAAACATCTTATTTGTCAAGCTCTTTTGCCTGAATTGCTTGAAGAATACATTGTGATACGGAGATCAGAAATTGACAGAGTGAATGCTCGTAGAGGGCATGATAGAAACAAACTTAGATTTTATAGATGTTTTAAAGAAAATTTTGAATCTGAACCATATTGTAAAACTGTTTTAAATAGAGTCCATAGGGGTGCAATTGCCAAGTTTAGAAGATTAATGTTGAAATAGGTCGTTATAACAATGTTTCATTTTAACAAAGGCATTGTATTTATTGCAAAAACACTGGGGATTGTAATATTGTTGAGGATGAAACCCATGTAATTTTGGAGTGTCCGTTGTACACTGAGATAAGAAATCCACTTCTCGATAAAGCAAAACAGTTGTTTAATGGATTTAAGTCTACGTCATGCACTGATAAATTGAAGACCTTCCTACACCAGGAAGACAATATCATAGAAAAAAGAAGTAACTCTATTTCTCATGTTAACACTTAAGTGTATAGCAATTACTTAGTATATATTTTATTGTAAAGTTGAGATGCGAGCGATGTCAAGTGGAAACCAACTGTGGCACGATTGCGATTTGTGGGGGGTGCGGATTGGCGTGCACTGGGGTGTGATCTTGTCGGGATCCATACTGTTTTCCTGGCATTTCAGTATATCGTTACTGGCTGAATGGCAAATAGTGTGTGTCCAGGTCGGACTGAGTTTCGGTGTGGCTGATTTACTTCGCGCCTGTGCTGGTTGCAGTAGTCGTCTTGTGGTTGGGTTCTGCTTCTCTCAGCCCATGTATAGTAAATATTATGTTGGAATATGTGATCAGATAATAGAACGAAAGTTTGCCTATTATTTTGAAACTGATTAAATTTGCACTGGATTGTGATAAATTGATGTTGTTGGTGTTAGCAGTAAGGTAACAAGCTCACAATTTAGTTTTTCTAGTCAGGTTTAACCATTATTTGGACAGCATCTCTTCATACTTTAATACATTTGAGAACGTTAGTTATTCTAAAAGGACAATATGGCAAGTTTTCGTTCTAGAGATTTATACATTTATGATTTTAGATAAGTGTTTTTATGTTTATACAACTAACGATCTCTTATAACTCTGCTAGAGTGGCGGAAATGCATATACATGTATTTTATCGTGTTGTTAATATAATGTGCAGATCTATGTCATGCCGATGAGATCTGAATAAATAAATAAATAAATAAATAAATAAATTTTAACATTATAACACGTATTGAGCAAAGGTGACAATCGTAAAACGGGCGTTATTATAATTTCAGCAATTATACAAACAATTGCAAGGCATGATATACTGGTGTGAGTTTGAACGGATGGTAGCTTGGCGAGTTAAGGGATAAATTGTTAATAGTACGAGTTAATGTTTGGGAAACACACAGGAGAATTTGCAACGGTCGTTTGAGACAGTCGGTCGATGAAACACGTAAACGTATGAAAACGTTTGAATTCGATTTATCGCATTCCGTGTTTATTTTAACGAAGCACTGATATAACGCTTTGAATGGATAGTTTGAATTCGCTTTATCGCATTCCGTGTTTACTTTAACGAAGCACTGATATAAGGCTTTGAATTGATAGTTTCTGCTGCAAGTGTCAGCCATTTCAATTTCAATGTATGAGACTCGAACTTGAGGGTAATGTTTATGTATTTTATAACACGACTATGAAAGAACTGATTTCTTATATCAATGTTTCGATTTTCGAGTTTGCTCTGTCACGTTTGTGTGTTGCATCTCCATCATTAGTTTGTACGGCAGAAATTAAAGAAAAGATACAATTTGTACTACTACATATTGATGATTTTCTACGTAAGTGCAATCTGACATTACATTTACAGACCCCCCGGGACCTCTAGTTATAACTGGCTACTCTGATGGTGACGAGTACCGAGTTATAGAAAACACACAAGGAAGATTGTCATGTTCTGTAGCTGGTGGAAATCCAGCACCAGCTTTGACATGGAACTGTATCAACAGTGGTACCTTAGAAACAACCAGTGATGGCACTGTTACCAAAACACATGTATGGATAGCTCAACGAAATCAGAATAGGACCTGTACATGCCGGTCCTCCCATTACAGTGGGCATAGAACTGTTTCTGTTCATATAGAAGTATCGTGTAAGTTCCTTTTTCTTTCTTAGAATAATTAGCAGCTCACATAATTCTTTCCACTGTGTTAAAACTGTTTCCATTTGTTAGACATTCTCTCGTACATTATAACAGTGAAGCAGTGGTTTATAAATTAGCACAACTTGCATGAAATGATAATATGTTTAGAATTGTGCCACATTGTATCGGCCTGTCATCGAATTATGTGTTAATAAATAATGTGTGTATAAAGTAACAAAAGCTATGCATGAGTCAGGTAAAGAGAGATGTATAGATTGTTTTAATGAAATCTAGATCTATAGAGGATATTCAAGTTTTTTGCATGAATATGGTCTTTATTTTCATCCAGTGGTATATTCATGCAAAAAACTTGAATTTTCTGTTTATTATATACACAAATAATTTAAAACGTCGTTTGTTTACATTCAGAAGTTAGAACGCGCGACAACAACAACAGTGCATTTTCAGTACAGCCGAAATTTAGTCTTATTTTAGAAATAAACAAAAAACGTTACCTTTACAGCATCGACAAAGACATTAAATATGGAAGTGTAGTTGTACGAGTTGCGTACAACTCGCAGTTCCCGATAATTTTGACATATTGTTGTGTTTTTTTTTCTGGCGTTTCTCGAACGTTCTCCCGAGTAATGTCCCTTCGCGTAGGGTTAAATGCTGTGTACTCGTACAAGTACCGGTTAGAATGTACCATAGGCGGGCTGCGATCATTGTAAATTCTATGTTTTGACTTGAAATAGTTTGCTTCACTATTCATATACATTTCCCCCCTTCAAATAGTAAATCTACCTAAGTAACTGCCAAAGAATACCAAAGTTGTTCCGGAATACCAGTGAAAATATAGAAAATATTTCTGCATACACTCTCATGTTTGAATTGTTGATTGTAAAGTAGAGCTACATGTCCAACTGATTGATAGCTGAGAGAGTCATGGTCACAGACACTGCATAACTGGATCACAGACCTGCATGTCATAGCACAGTATAGTAATAGGTGTTGGTGAGACTAATTAATTTATTAACATTCACATCCTATATAGCCCTTGAGATTATTTACAGTAATAATCCGTTGACACTACCTAAACCCAATATAGTATTCCGTTATCTCTAATTGATACTGAAAAAAAAAAGGCCAAGCAAAACGAACATTAAAATTTTAAAACCCGTACTAGCTGAATTAAATTTTTTTCTTCTGAGATCTTTATGCTTGATGTTGACCTTATGACGGGTGACAGAGACAGTCAAGTATATACATGTATACTAGTATAGTAGTATTGTTGTAGATCTGAAGGAGTCAGTAAATTTTAGTAGAGATACAGAATACACAATGTGTTACAAGTGATTTCACCAGCAATTGAATTATTATTAGTACAGAAAGGTGTACAAGAAATCTAAGCTATATACACTCTAGATTATAGCTACGTTTTGTTGAATAGCATAAACCAGGTAATTTTAAAGCAGATTTTGACTGGAATTTTATTAGTCAAGTGCTGCTTGAAAGTAAATCTTGTCTAAAAATTCTAGCTTATAGTGTCTGGTCAGATTGAGTGAACTGTGTTATAGCTTTAAAGCAGATCTTGCCTGAAATTTTATTAGTCAAGTGCTGCTTGAAAGTAAATATTGTGCGGATATTTTGTGAAGATCTGCGGAGTATACTGTGAAGATTCTTTGAACACAGCCTTCTAGATTTGCTGGGGAATTGCGGAATACAGAGGTATCCTAAGTTGTTTAAATTGACTTATAAATAAAAGCACAGAAAACTTTAGGGTGTTGTTCAATAAACTAGTGACAGTTTATGTTATCTGGTTTAGTTTTTCTTTGAGATTTCTTTTTTGATTAAGAATGAAAATTCAGGAAAAATTATAGTAAAAGTACGGTGTACTGTTTGGGTCAAAATAGAATTTAAAGAAATTTGGATTTTCATCTAAATTAAATCTAAAGCAGTTATTACTTATATAAGAAGAGAGTGATAAGTTACTATACTGCTTACAGAAAAAGTATGGTGGGCTAGTTTGACCATAATTGAGTTATATCAGTTCTTAGCAAGTGCCTCTGATTGTGATTTGCAGTGATTGAATAGTATATTGTTGTATAGAAGTATACTGTATAAAACAAATTTGACCTCACATTCTATGGTGTCATAGAAGGGACATATTGGACAAAAACTGATTTATAAATAAATTAACGCAATTTTTTTTTAATATCACAACAAAAATTTATGGTTCTACATTTGATATCCGGGTAAGGGGCAAGAGTTAGAATTTTGTTGATTAAGGGCCTTTCGGAAATTCAAATTTTTCCCTAACAATAGTACCCCTGCCCACCAAGGAAACAATGAATACTCCTGAATTCTCTCCACTGAACCCTTTACACCTGTATGAGCAGGCTATTGGTACAAATACTTCTGCCCTACAAATCCCTTTAACGCCTTTAACATGACTTTAAGGATCATGGCACTGTATTTCCTGTTACAGACAATTTTCCTTAAATCATGGTGAGTGAAAAGAGGATCTACTTGTTAAAAACTCAGGAGGACAGAATCCAACCTCCGACCACTTTTTTATATCCTGTCTCAATATGTAAGCCCCATAACCCATCCCACTCCAAAGACTTTTTTAAACCCCATATGAAGCTTTTCAGCAGCCAATTCAGGTATTCTTTAGTTCAAGAGTCCTAAACTGCCTGAATTTCAGGTGAGGGTAAGGATGGTGATGACTTTGATATGTGGAAAATATGATGTAACCGTTAAATCAGAATGGTGTATATCCACACATGTAATATTTGAAGCCATTAGAAAAAGTCTCAAAGGAAAAGCCCGTACAGTGTTACTTCTTTTGGGAAAGGTGCCTCTGTCTCTGACATTATTATGAATTAGGGGGTATTAATGGCAATGTGGCCAATTTTGAAAAACCCAAAAGAAATTTACTGTTCACAGGACCAAATGAATCTATTGCAGATTAAGCCTTAGACTGGAACATTACTTTGCAAGTCAAATATTGTTTTTAAACAAGACCACTAAGAATGAAATGTTGTGTAACCGTCTGTTGGTCAGGTTTGCGAATAGCGAACTTCGAAATGTATCTCGCTATAAATTTGACAACACAATAGACTATGTGTCTCAGACGAAGCTGAACAGATTGAACAGGACTTGAAATTAACTAAAAGAGGCCCAATACATCCCCCCTTTTCAGACCCTAAGGAAACTCAAACCGTCAGCCCCCCAAAACCCAAATGTAAACCAAGGTTGACCAGCATCCAATGTATGTCATCTGTTGAAAACAGTTGCTTCAGCATTTTACAAGATTTAAACATCGACGAGAGAGTTGAATACCAGAGTTGGAGTAGTTCAGAAAGATTACACAGTTTGAAGAAGGCTACAATAAACCAAGTGGTTCAGTGACAGAGGTAAAGGGCGATAGAAATAAAGGTAAAGGGACTGATCAAAAGAAGCATCCCCAAAGAAGGGATAAATCAGATGAGCCCAAGGAAAAACCTTTAAACAACAAGGGTCTTCTCACAGGGCCATAGAAGATCCACAAGTTGTTAAAGGCCCAAAGATGGCCCCACTTGTTGCCATGCCAATGAAACAGAAGTTCTTGTAATGGCTTCATTGTAAAGGTCTGTTAGACACGGGAACCCATGATTATTTCCCCTTAGTGAATCTTTTACTCTTCACTTCAGCCAAAACCAGATCTTCATAGTCTTTCTGATTCAGTCTCGATGTTTCAAGTGTCAATGGTTCTTCTATTCCATACATTGTTTATTCTTTGTGGACATCATTTCCTCATGTTGACTTGAATCCAATCTCTTTACCATTTTTGGGATTGTTCATGATCCCAAGTATTCGTCATCAGTGCCTTTGATTATTGGTACCAATGTGTTGAATTTCTTCAAAACATCCACAGACTGTACCATCTCCTGCTGATTGGAATGACATTCTATCTGTCATGTCTTGGGTACAATCCTTTCCTGTCAAAAGTTTGTCGGATACAAACATTCAAATACCACCTTGTGAGACACGTACCATTGTTTGGTAAATTCGAAATGTTGGTAATATTCAGTTGGTGTTACTGAAGGTATGGACAACTCAGCTAGTCTTTCTGTGTATCCGAACTTGGTACATGTGAAGCCTCTAATCCATTTTGTAGAATACAGGTCAAGAAATCAAAAATATCTGCACGACCTATCCTCACAAACCGAATTCTTTTCTCTGTCATCTTAAAGATGTTGAAGTTTCGGAAGTTGACCCCTTTAAAGGTTCCAAATCCAACTTCACAATGCAGACAAGTCCCTTGATGAGTTAGGTATTTCTATCCCCCACCGAGAATCTCACAGTTGATGAACAAAAAAGGGCTCAAGACTTTTTCTCTGGCTGGAAACACTTTTTCCTCTTCTGGATTGTCCGATCTTGGTTGCACTAAAATTGTTGAGCATAAGATTTGAACTCACAGACCCTAACCCAACCCTTTTAAAAACCTATGGGCGCATTCCTCCTGGTATGTTTGAGGAGGTTAAGAACACCTCAAAGACATGTTGGATGCTGGTGCGTTTAGGAATCACACAGTCCCTTTTCTTCAAATGTGGTTCTAGTTCGGAAGAAGGATGCGTCGCTTAGTTCTGCCGGGACTTCCCCGCTTAAACAGCCGTACTGTCAAGGATGCATATGCTCTGCCCCGAATAGATGAGACCATTGACAGTTTAAGCTGGCTCTAAGTATTTTACAACTCGATTTAACGATCTGGCTACGGGCAGGTTGCCATGAACGAGAAGATAAGTACAAGACAGCATTCTCATGGGTCCACTTGGATTTTTTGAGTGAATCGTATGGCTTTTGGGGCTAACGAATGCACCAGCAACATTAAAAAGGGTTGATGGAGCGAGCCAGGGGAGAGCTAAATCTTAAAGAATGCCTCATTTACCTGACATATTATTATATTCTCCACGCCCATGGAAGAGCATTTCAAATGCCTCCAATCAGTTTTCCCAGAGTTGAAAAAAGCTGGTCTTACACTCAAGGGATCCAAGTGCGAATTCTTCCGCACCAGCGTCAACTACTTGGGCCATATAGTAAGTGCACAAGGATTTGAGCCCGACCCGATAAAGAAGACGCCTTGAAGAGATGGCCCACACCCAAGTCTGTTAAAGACTTAAAGTTTCTTCGCTTTGCCGGCTACTATCGTAGATACACCCAAAGGGGTTTTGCTCAGTTAGCCAAGCCACTAAAAGACCTACTCATTGGCCACACACCACCAACAAGACTATAAGACCAAGAGGAAACTACAGCTTGGACTTGGGTCCAGAGCAACAGTCCCTTTGAGTCGCTTCTCAAAACCCCTTGGTCCCCTCCAATTTTGGGCATATCAATTTTATCTAGCCCTTATTCTCAACATAGTTTCCAGTGAATAGTCTCGGGCGTCCTCTATCAAGTTCAGAGAATAAAGATGGGCCCATTGCTTTGCAATCGTGGACTCAGGCCAAATGAACCGGCTCACAAACTGGAGTCCTAGCACTTAAGTGGGCAGTCACGGAAATTTTTAAAAAGGGACTATTTATATGGTAACTCATTCCGATCCGTACAGACAACAATCCGTTGACTTACTTCTGTCTACCGCCAAGCTTGACTCTACTTCTCATAGGTGGTTAGCTTCTCTAGCAAACTATAACTTTGAGATCCAGTATCGTAGCGGTAATCTAATGCGAAGCTGATACTCTCCCAGATTACCATCTTCAAGCTCTGTTGAAGCTTCTGTCCTTCCTGAAGCTGTCAAAGCTATTCCCCTTGGAGTGTTGGCCTCTCCTAGGAGTCTCCACTTTCGAGTGTAATTCCTTTTCACAGCCTTTTAGATTCTTCCCAATCTCCTATTCACTTTAGACACCCATTGGCTGACTTGACTGAAAAGAAAACAGAAAAGAGACACAGTGATTGCTAGGGTGGTTGAACTGGTGCAGACAGGCATCGACCAAAAAAGCGTCTCTCTTCTCTTGAAGATCCTCTTGTTAGACATACCTTAGAGAGTGGTCTAATCTTTTCCTCATCGAGGGCATACGTATCGCAAAGGTTATGTTTATGGCCATCCTTTTCAACAACTTGTCCTTCCTGAAGTGTATTGGAGGTACCCCTTTACCGCCGCCATATGATGCAGGTCATAAAGGAGGGGAAAGAACGTGCAGTCCTTTTGAAATCAAGGTTCTTTTGGAATGATGAGTTGGGTTTTACGGCGAATCGACACAAAAAGGTCATATATCGCCGAGAAAAAGTTAAATGGATTACGTTAATTGCAAAGCATAAATAAAACTATTAAAGTAAAAGCGTATATACATAAATAGTGTAAAAAATCAAATGCAAACATTAAAAAGTATAAAAGTGGTGAATAAAAATCAAATATGGTTCAGATTTTATTATATATACCTATTTGTTTCAAAAACTGCAAAATTTTGTCGGCAGAAATTTGCTCGTACAGCTCTTTAGAGATTCAACATTAAGTATGAGTGCGCTGGGGATCGAAGTCTATACAGTCGATTAAAATATGTTTAAAGTAAGTGGTGTTTGACAGGTATACATTCATGATCTTCATTGTTTCAGCAGATATAAATGAGCCCAACCGAGTATGACCTATTGGGACAACGAGAAAGAACAACTTCCTCCCTGCGAACATATCTATTTCCTTGGTGCCATTCACCTAAAGTAGGTTTAATTTCACGAAGTTATTGAACGAAGCATTTTTTCCATGAGACGCCATTTAGTTAAAATGTGTTTGTTGATATTTGACCTAAAATCAGTAATATGGTAATTTCAATTTAGATTGATTTAATGAAAGTAAATCTTTGCTGCATAATCAGCATCTTCATTCCATCAAAACCAACATGACTAGGAATCCAACAGAATATGATGGACTTTTTAAAAGATAGTTCATAAAACCCTGAGAAGATGTTTTGAATGAGAGGATTTTCTGTATTACGGTTATGTATTGATTGTAATACAGAAAGTGAGTGGGAAAAAGATGATAAACTTTCTTCATATATTCTGAAATAAAATTAAGGGCCAAATCAATAGCTTTGCTTCTGCTGAAAAATTGTAGCGTTATTGGTAAACGTAATTTTTTGATTGGGCAGATGGCTAACGACGGCAACCCCAAACCCTTTTGAATCATCTTTTGAACCATCTGTATAAATAGGAATAGATCTTTGTAAGCAGCTTGATTTCATTATTTTGGACTTAATATTTCGGGGTTTTTCAGCCTTTTCAATGCGGTTTTTTCATATCAAAAAACTTTGAGAATAAAATCCAGGTTTGTATTCAAACTAATTTCTTTTACATCACAAAAAAAAAAAAATTCAAAATCTGTTTCCTTCATAAATTATCAATGCGAAAACCAAAAAGGTTATTTTTTTTGGTTTTCTTCTACAATCGTGGTATTAAATATGATTTATGAGCAGGGGTTTGGGTTTGTTTGGCACTACCCTCAGAGTAATTGCAATGACAGTTTTTCACGTCCGTGTAAAGGAGGGTTCGTTTGCTTCAACATACAAGCTTTCAACAGGGAGTTCTAAATGCGCCAAGAGCTATAAAAAGACCTTGATTTTGAATAGTATCCAACATCTGTAAATACGATTTTCTGCTGAACCTAAACAACACAACCGTTTAATCTAGCTTTGGGTCTATCAAAGCTCTATACAGTCTTAAAAAAACATTGCGATCTGCCCCCAATCAGTAAATTTTAAATTACCTTTAAAAATTCAACGATTTCAAACATTTGGCTTTTAGTATTTTATGTGTGGTATAAAAGAAAGCTTTTTATCAAAAATAACACCAAGAAATTTTGCTTCGTCAACAACGGTATTTTGTACCATTTAAAAAAGCTCAGGGTCACAATGTTGTTTCCGCAATTGACAAAATTTGGGCAAAACTGAGTTTTGATTGGGAAAATTTAAACCATTTTTACATGGGCCCAAGTTTGAACTTTATTCAAACACTGCTGTAATTGGGGTTCGATCGTACGCATTTTTTTTGGAACGATAACATATTAGAAAATCAAACAACATATAATGAACAATCTATCCCTGGTGACAAACATTTCACAATATATTAATTTGATGGGTAAAAGAGTGACGATAAAATAGAACCTTGTGAACTCCCTGTTCTTGCTCAAAAGAGTCCCGAAAGGGGAGAACCAACACGTACTTTAAAATTGCGATCTGATAAAAATTGCGATATGAATGTTGGAAGACGACCCTTTAAACCTAAGTCTTAAGACATTCATATACCATATTCCAGAGTTCATAGGCTTTTTCAAATCGAAAAAGACAGACACTAAATGCTCTTTTTAACAAAATGCATCACGAATAAAATTTTTTCCAGTCGAACAAATATCAGTTTGTGCTGCGCTGCTTGCGAAAACCGCTTGAAAGTTTGTAATTGGCCTTGAGATTCAAGATACCAAACTAGTCAGAATTGATCATACGTTCTAGAGTTTTACATAAACAACTGGTAAGGGCAATCGGTCTATAATTACTGGGGGTTTGTGTTACTTTCCCCGGTTTGGTATTTGGGAAAAACTTAGCTTCTCCTCCAGGAATCTGGAAAAATGCCATTTTCCATGTAATATTACATTTTAAGTAGGAGGTCCCAATGATTCTTGGGTAAATGTTTTAAAAGTTGATATAATGAATTTGGTCTGGGCCAGCTGCATATCGTGACATTTGTCTAAAGAGTCAAGCAATTTTGTGAGTGAAATAGTTTATTATAATCTTCACATTTTTTGAATTAAATTTAAAGTTTTCTTTCTTTAGTTTATTTTAATTTTTTAAAATATTTTATCATAATTTTTTGATGAAGAGTTTTTTTTAAAAAGTTTCACCAAGTTATTGGGAATGTCCTCCTTGCTAAATGCAATAGACTGGTCTGATTTTGTAAGATGGGAAACTTTTAAGTTTTTTTCCTTTTCCACTTTTTTTTGCAATCATTTTCCCCGACTTTTTTTAAACCCATGACCTAGAATAAGTTTTGAAACGTATAATGCCATGATCTTTTCTTTGCTTGTTTTATAGTTCTGCAGCTTTGCTCTCAAAATTTAATTGATTGTAGGTTTTCTTTTTGGTCGGCCGTAATATTGAATTTTTTAATGGCCGCTCTACGTTTTCGAACAGCGGTCTTACAATCATCATTATACCAAGGGTTTTTTTATGTTTACCATTTCTTGAAGTTTTAGGAATGGACTTGTCAGCAATACGGACGAAGAACGAAACCGATCAATAGGATCATAAAAGTTAGTAAAAATCTCCAAAGTCAAATCATTTTTTACATAGCGTTTCAAATTGCTCCAGTCAGCTTTATTAAATTTGAAATAGAAGGGTGGTCTGATGCAGATTAAAAGTATTTGAAATAATAATTGGAAAATGGTCACTACCATGCAAGTTATCCAGTACTTTCCATTCAAAAACAAGAAAGATGTTCGGGTTTACAAATTGTCAAAACAACGAAGAAAAGTTACCTGTTGCAGGATGAAGATAATTTTGATTTATCATTTAATAAACAGAGGGGATTTCTTTTTAATAAAAGTTCAATAAATTTGACCTCTAGTGTTGCTGTCCCAAAAAGCCCCAAAATTCATGATGACCATAAAAACTCCCATAAGCAAAAATGGTGTTGGTAATTGTTTTATAAATCATAAGCTCTTCAAGATTTAGTTTAAGTTTGGAGGTATGTAAATCGAACAACAGTTAATTGGTCCCATGCAATGTAACATTAATTGCAACTGACTGAATACTTGTATTTTTGAACAATTTTCCTGTGCGGACATGCATATTAAAATAATAGATGTACCACCAGAAGCCCCCTCATGTTAGTATTTTTGAAGTTATACACTGAATAATTTTTTTGAAAGCTATTTTTTTTGTCCGTTCCTTTAAAAACGTTTTGCTAAGGCACATAACGAAGGATTATATTTTGATAAGAGAAGGAGAATTCATTATAATTTTGCTTTAAGTCCGCGACAATTCCACGGATAATTTTACTTTCCATTTACAATAGTAAACAAAAATTGAACGACTGGAGTAAAGTTTTTAGTGTTGCATTGACTCAGAGGTGGGAACCTTTTGAAACTTTCCCCCCCTTTGTGATAGTTACACTGGGCGGGGCAATGATGGGATCGTCATCATCTTTCCCCCCTCAACCGGTTCATATCTAGGGAACCGGTTATGGGTTTGTATGGGATCATTGATCCCTTCCAAACCCATCAGTTCTCAAGTCAATTTTTGTTTGGGTGTTTGACTCACCCCACGTTGATTAGTGTTTGATGAAACGGTTTTGTCGTGACGACGGCGTACCTGAATACTTAAGAACATTTTGTATACTGGGCAGTTGTTGGTTTAGCAGCCTGCTTTGAAGTTGAGATGCCTCTGAAGGTTTTTGCTGGTACTTTAGGCTTTTCATTTATACAGAAGTTTGAGTAGGATTTTTTTGAGCAGTCACTGAATCTGTTTGAGTAAAGGCATCAATGCACTGTGTTGATTTGCTAGGGACGATTTAGTTATTGATGAATAAGTTTGTGCGAGTTTTGGAGAGTAAATTTTGGGATTGGCAATTTGTCTTGCTTCTGGAAAACCAATGCCTTGTGTGAATTTGACATGAAGAACCTCCTTTTCGATTTTTTAGTCTTGCAAACACGAACTTGGCTGAATGTGGCTCTTGCAGTTCACACAACGCAATGGTCGTGGTCCCTGAGAATGTCCATCTTGTCCCATTGGGGCAAGTGTAATCGCCTTTGCAGTTTTTCTCATTGTGCCCCAAACTTAAAGCAATAATAGCATTTAAGAGGATTAGGAATATATGTTTGTAACTTTTGTAAGAGGTATCCAACTTTACGACTGAAGGAAGAAACGGAGTGCCAAAGTAAGAATAAGATTTGGTGAATTTCTTTCCTAATCCTTGATTTTTATACTCTAGCAGCAGTGACCCTGTTGATCTGAAAGGCCTTGCACAATCTCCGTCCCCGAAACCCCTGCAAGTCAGGACAACGAATGACCCCCTGAGGTGTTCAAAGACGGTTGCAATGCACTTACATGGCCGGTTGAAAATGAAGTTAAGGAAAATAAATTTCGTGGGAAAGTGAGGCTTTTTCCAACTTCAACAAGCAGATCACCAGTCGCAGTTTTGACTGATTCGGTACACCAGCAAAACTTTCGATGGTTTTTTCAATTATAATGGCGAAAGGCTTGACATGTTGAATGTTTCGTCGTTGACTGGATTAAAAGAAAATCGTGGAAATGCCATGTTGGAAGTGTAGGTCGGTGAGGATTCTCAAACCCTTTCCCTGCCGTCAGAATCTGTTTCGGGATGCGGCGTTTTTTTATTTGGTTTTCCATATAAATGGTTTTAAAATTTGCACCGCAGCCCCCACCCCCGCGGGGTCCAACAAGGAACAGAAAAAAGAGCGGATATCCCTCATACTGTTAGGATACTGTAGTGATAACTCGGGCCCGGTAAATTTTTTAATCTTGTTCTATCACCAGCGTAATGCAGAAAAACAAACATGGGATTCAAGGGTTGTTTCTCTACCCAACCGATTGGGCCCCAAGCCACCGCCTTCTAGGAAAAATAGATTGAAGTACATATGAAAATAATTGTTTAAATACATTTGGTGTGAACGTAATATAAGTTTAAATTTAGCGCAGTAAAATTGGACAAACAGCAGAGTAAAGAACAAATTTTGTTACCGTATGTTTGTTCCAAGGTTGTGTTTGTGAAAACATAAAAATTATCACATAAAGATGCAGTTTGAAAAAGCAAATAGAAAATGTAAACGTAAAGGGGAGATTTCCTAGGCTTTGCATGACTACCGATTGATCGTAAACGGGCCAAATAAAGACCGCCAAATCACACCGAATTAGAGGCCAAAGATGTGTTATTGGCACCCACATCCCGGGAAGAAAATGCGCACATTCAAACAAGTACGCATCATCTCCCGGATGCCATGGGCACCTCAACATCCAGGACCCTAAATCTCCCTTTACGGGCCGCCACCCACGGGAAACAGGTGGTTCCATTTTCGGGGGATCGTACCCCCTCTGCAGGAGATACAGCCAGCATTTTCTATCCCCCCCCGGCAAGGGGCACAAGGTTTCTTTGGCCGGGGTTTTGATCATTTGTGGAAGGGCGTGTCCGAAACTGTCCTCAATGCATACGCGATGCAAGACTTCCCCAAAGTAGCGGCTGGTTTGGGAATCCATACCACTTGAGCTCGTGTGCATGGATTTCCTTCCCATGAAATGTCCGCAGGTGGGTAGAAAATGTGTTAATCATTACTGACACTTTACCCACTTTGCACAAGCCAACCCACAGGGAAACAAACAGCCCGCACACAGCTAAGGTCTTGTTTGAGCATTTCATCTGCCATACGGCTTCCCTCAAGTCGCACAGCGACCAGGGTAGGAATTTTGATGGAGCTGTTATCAAAGAACTCTGTAAAATCGCAAACTAGACAAGTCGCGAACCACCCCTTACCATCCACAGGGGGAAAGGGATGGGCCCCAGCGATTTAACAAACTTTGCTTAACATACTCGTACTCGAAGATAACAGAAGAGTAAATTTGGGAAATCACATGTACCCACTTGGTTTCACGCCTATAACTCCACTAGGCATGAGACTACAAGGACTCACCCCCATTTTTAATGTTTGGGGCCCCCACCCGAAGCTTGCTCTGACGCCCTTTTTTCGGTACTGAACCAGACTCCTCATCTTCAAAGAAGACCCACTCAGATTATGTCACAAAATTTTAAAAAAACGTCTTGACGTTGCATATAAAGTGGCTACACGGAGGCCAAACGACAGGCCAAGCGCCATAAGCAAAGATATGACTTGAGAGTCAGGGAGGCTAAACTCCATCCTGGAGATAGGGTCCTAGTCAAATGTAGGACTGAAAGGTAAGAATAAGATTGCTGACAAGTGGAGTTAGGGATATCTAACACAGTCATATCTCAGCCCAATCCTTCTATCCCAGTCTTCCAGGTGAAAAGGGAACACGGTCGTAGTAGTCTTCGAACCCTTCACCGAAACCTCCTCTTACCTTTTATGGGTCTGCCTCTTAAGAAATCACAGTTTAGGGGTCCTCCTGACGAAGTCGTGGAACTTCAGTCTGATGATGAAGTACCTGATCAAGCAGACGATCTGATCGGAACCGAGCCCCAAGAACCACTAGCACATTCTTGTGATGAATCCAAATCATCCAAGTTGTCCTCACCAAATCCTCAGACAAAAGATGTCCCGAAATACATTATTCCTCAGAGAAGGAAGCCTGTGGCGCCATTAAATTCTCAAGCAAAGGAATTTATTCCTAGAAGAGGTAGTCGTGTCAAAGACAGACCTGTTTGGATGCGGTCACATGATTGGGTAACACACCATCGATACAGTTGAACAGATAAATGAATAGACATTCATACAGTACATTGATCAGATTTTTTTACAGTTGTTTTAAGTTTTTAAGTATTTTGTACATACTGAGACAGTTGTATATGTAGTTACTATAGATCCCGTGATTATATGAACTAAGTAATAGTGCTTAGAAACATTATCACTAATACTAGTGATCTTTGATATTCATGATAAATCATGAAAACAAATTCAGGTAGTTTTAACCGAGCCTGATGGAATTTGTGTTTTCTGTATTTTTAAAACATAAGAAGTTGCAAATTTATTCATGGTAGAACTGAAGTCTGTCATAATTTTATTGTGAGTGTGGCAACTTGTTGCAAGTTTTTGCTAAGTGTTGCGGTGAGTACATTCCGTACTAACGTACGTTAATGTTTTAAGATTCAAAACGTAATTGTTGGTGAATCATTGTAACACATTGTAGGTAGACTGTATGACCCTAGGAATAATATTTAGTATAACTTGAAATAGTTAACGTTATGGAGTAGTGTAATTTGCGATATAGGTAGAGACCTTTGAAATGTCGGACGACATTGTACTGAAGGGGGGAGGTGTAACGGGGCCCTTTGTCATTGGTATTCTATATATAAATGTCACATCCCTATATTCATTATCACATAATCCCCCTAGTGACCAAGTCCGACCGGACATACACCCCCAAAAAATTGGAAATTCGTCCTCGAATTCCGGAGGTACATAATTTTGGGCAAGCGTTGTTAGACTGACCAAGAAAGCATGCCAGGGTCCATTTGGGCGCCAAATGTCACAGGGTGAGAAAAATGTGCAGTCAGTCCGGGGCTCGAACCCGGGACCCCTCGCTTACAGGCGAGTGCCTACCGACGAGCTATCCGGCTGCCTGACACATAATCTCCCCTTACGTGACCAAGTCCGTACCGTGACACATGTCGCGAGTCGCAATATTGCACTTCCCTTATGAGCAATCAGGTGGCCATTTTATAAATTGCGTGCATGTTTGTGTGCTTTTAATTAATGGCAAGGTCAGGATTCTCATACAAGAAAAAAGAAAGTTACAAAACGAAAGTTTTAACCATCCATGAAAAATAGCATGCCAAAATCACCCAAATTTTTTACTTTTTGAACAGGCTCAATGATCCCGCTGCAAGAACAATGCCCAATTTTTTTGCACTTCTCAATTAATAGTCCTTTCTGAACCAGGATTAAAACGGAATTGGGCCCATCCAGCTCGTTTTTTTACAAAAATACAAAAATGTTCCTGAGTATCAATCAACAAGCACAGAACCCTTCCGTGATTTGAATTTTCCCCGAAAAAGGGGCCTCAAATTTATTCATACAAAGGGTACCAGCATTAGTTTTACAACTGACATCAGAATTTTACATGGTCGGCTGTATAAATTTTTAAAGAATTAACAATTATTACTCTCACCTTAATTTACAGACATCCAAAATCACGAAGTTCTAATTATAACAAATATTGACGGGGGCCAAAATTCGAAGTGTACCCTTCTTCCTTAACATTTAATTCCACAAGTACATACATATATACATATGAGCCACGCCATGAGAAAACCAACATAATGGCTTTGCGACCAGCATGGATCCAGAAAAGCCTGCGCACAGTCTGGTTTAGATCCATGCTGTCCGCTTTTAAAGCCCCTTTTGCAATTAAGAAACCCTTTAAAAAACATGGATCTACCAACGCGCAATGCCAGGGGCTGGAT
>NW_026461384.1:0-71113 GCF_021730395.1 Mercenaria mercenaria | reverse complement strand
CAAATTGTTTATACAGTGTAGAGTATGATTAATAAAATCTTTAAACATCTATAAGAAGATCGTTTGGAAACACAAAATGCAACCAAGCAAAATAATAGCAGACTCGGTTTGACTGAGTCTGTTCATGAGTGGTAATGGAAAGTGCAAAACCCACCACGCCCCCTAGCACCAGCTTAAGCAGAACTCTTATTACAAAGATATTGAATGGACGCCGTGATCCCAAAGGACAAGAAAATATAACAATATTGAAGTCAGATTTAACAAAACTTAAGATATACTTAAATTATTCAGCAAAAGAAAAAAAAACAAAACAAAAAAAAAGAACAAAAAAAAAAAACAAAAAAAAACATCGGGTCGTATGCTTGATTTTTTTGCTAAACTGAAAAATTAGGACATCAGGCAAGTTTTTCATAACGGGGGTCTATGGGAAAAATCAGAATTTTCGTAACATTTTCGCAAATAGATGTTTTCTACAAATTGAATGCAGATTTTATTGAAACTGCTCATTGTCGTCAATACATATGGTCAAATAAAATGTATAGGTCCGTATGCATGTTTCTGAAATATTTGCCTATGACTAAAATCTACACATTTCAATTTAATATGTAAGATGTTTTAATATCATCCGAATCCGGGCCTTATCCTACGTTATCAGGATAAATGACGTTACGTCACTTCCGGTTTATCGAAGGTACAGAACTACCTTTATAGTATACTAAACTAAAAAAAATCAAATTGGAAAGTATGAATACTTAGTCTACATATAGTTTATTTAAACATAGTGTTAACAAGATTTATGTCTATAAACAGTACTATACGTTTGGCTAAAAATAGTACACGCTGTTTACATGTATCAATGAACACATTATAAATGAGTACTACAATGTACCTTTAAAACTTTATGACATTTAATTATGATGTACCTGTTCATACGTAATTATTTTATATATTTAGCAATGTTAAATATCATTGAAGAAATTGTACTATATTTAAATTAAATATCTAGATGCAAAACTTTTGGCCATTAGATATCTTTAAATCTGTTCTAGAGAAAAGAAACCAACGAAAGTATGTATCATATTTTATTGACATTATTTATTAAGTATAACGAGAAAATATAAAACAAATGTATGTTTAATGATGTTAATAAAATCGTATTGAGTAATGTTTATTGCAACACATGTATAATATGCAGTTGGTAGTTAGTTTCACCTTTTCTTCAGCATCGACTGTTGTTCCTATACACGCATGGAATAAGCATAAGAAATCTTTTACCTGATATGGTCAAGCATTATTATCAACCAATTTTATACAGTTATTGACTTCTATTGCGGTTAATATGTGTTTTACGGACCTGTAAAAACGTAAAAACACATATCGACCGAAACATAAGTCTATAATTGTTTCATTATATGCACTTCTCGAATGCACTCATTTGACTGGCCCATGTTTCATTCATATAAAAAAGTGATATCACAAGAGACATTATCAATTTTGCAGGTCAATATCGCTTTTTGCGGACCCGCGCGTGCACTCATTTCGACCAATCAAATGGGCGCATTCGAGAAGGGTATATAATATTGTTTGATAACAATTCCTTAATTCTAAAACATATTAAGAAGAAATGCTATGTTGTGTAACGTAGGGTGCTTAACCAGTATTCCTGGACTTTGCACTGGAAAAAACCTGTTGACTGCACGTAAATGCCAACTTCTACACATGAACCGGAGGTGGAGGACAACGGATTTCAGAAATATGTCATTTATCAAATCACGGAGAACATACGCCTCGCCTGGGAGGTCGAACCCGCGATCCGTAGATCTGTGATACCCCTATATAGCGGGCGGGCTGAATATTAATATTTAATGTGATAATGATATAAATGTATTTGATATAAACCTGTATTTCAAGATATCACAAAATGATTAGGAATAGTCGAAATGCCCTCTGTTTAAGACCTTAATTTTACATGTATTTAGAGAAAATATTTGAGTTGCAGAATGGCATCGCCAACCAGAGAGGATCAAGGCACACCAAGTACTGTAAAAGAAGTAACACTTTCAGTTGATGGAGAAGCATTTCTTAAGAAAAATGAAAAACAATCTACCCCAGAAGGAATTTCTCGAGCAGCTATATCACTGAAAGCCATATGTACATTAATGTTCTGTATAGTTCTTCTCGGGTGTTTTGTTTGGACAAAACTATCTTTTCTCGCGTTAGCAGAGGCAATGCATGACGACTTAGATATGAGGCCGGAGACAAGATGTAGAATGTTTGTAATGCTTCAGATCATGATTCTATTTCCCAATGTGTTTAATTTATTTCGTGGACTATGGAAAGGATATTTTCGGAAGGATGTAACCTCACCAGATAGGAGACAAGTTTTCATGGTTTATGCATATATGACGTTATTTTGCTTGATAAATCTAAAATGACAAAACTGTACAAAATTACCTTATCTAAATCAATTAACGATTTGTATTTTGCTAGTCTAAGAATACATTTTCTCAATATTGTGTTATATTTTTACGTAGAATCGACGCAATGATTTATCATTGACATATCCTTGTAATTTTCCTTTCAGGCTGTACTCATTAGTTTTTTAGAAGCTACTGGAATCTGTTTGTTCACTTTCAATATCCCTGGCCGAAGCAAAACACATCATGTGATATTATTAATCAGTTGTGTGTTTGTCATTCCACTTGTGGTTTGGACCGTAAAATCCTTGCGTGGCCATAATAAAGCAGGATGTGACTCAGGCAATAATCAAGCAACATCTGAGTCTGGCAATAACGAACCACGACGAGATTCAGGCAAAAATAAAACAACAGCTGAGTCAGGCAATAACGAGCCACGACGAGATTCAGGCAATAATCAAGCAACATCTGAGTCAGGCAATAACGAACCACGACGAGATTCAGGCAATAATCAAACAACATCTGAGTTAGGCAATGACGAACCACGACGAGATTCAGACAATAATCAAACAACATCTGATTCAGGCAATAATCAAGCAAGACGTTCGTCAAAATGTCGTGTCATAACAGCGTTAGTTTTAGAGATTATTGCTCTTGGTATCACAGCTTATTGGTTACGCGAGGCGCATATTCAGGAATTATTGATGGCGCCGATAGGAATCCTCTTCTTATCCGTGTCCTGGACGTCAGATATACAAAGTTTTCTGGTAACAAAGAAAGTAAGTCAATTCCTGAAAACAGAAGTTATTTCATAAAATATTGTAAAACAGTTTTAGCATTCAGGCAGAATCCATGTCAGCAAGATATTAAGTACCAAGTAGATATTAATAATAAAAAGTTTGTTTTAACTTGTTACGCGCGACAAATTCATTTTGTATTTCTGTCAGTAAAGAGACTGGTGACGTAGAAAACGTTGAAATAAAAACAAATGAACAATTTAATATCTATCATAACACTGTTTAATAAGATTTCATTTTGGTTCCACGAAACAAGCAACATGTTTTAAAGTATAAAGATACATCTTTACTATCAACCGGGTTTTACGAAAAAGCAATGATTCAACCTATAAAGTAGGTATCTGTATTAATTTTAAAAGTAGCTAAAAGTCGCATTTAGGTAGTTCTGCACGTTCGGATAAAAGGTTTTCTATAATGTAGAATTTAATTAAACTATGTTTTGTTTTCAAAAATTCAGAATATACTTAGAAAATTCAGCAAATAAAAACGGTAGGGTCGTGTGATTAATTGTACAATTTGTTTTCATCATGGGAGTCGATGGAAAAATCATAATTTTCATAACATTTTCGCGAATAGATATTTTTCTACAATGTAGATTTTAATGAAAGTTCTAACAGTTGTTTTTTAACATATGGCCTATAATGTGCTGAAATAAGATGTTTAGGTCCGTGTGCTTTTCTCTGAGATATTTTACCATGATTAAAGTGAACCGCAGATTTCTCGCCAATTTTATTAAATTAGATTGAACTATCTAACCTGTCAGATGTTGTTATATTATATTTTAACTTTAGAAAGATAGTTACAATGTTATTGTAATAAATTTAACCATAGGTTGCCATTTATATTCATAAAATCATTTTCATTTCCGTACACCGAATCCAGGCTTTAGTTTACGTTTTTCCGGATAAATGACATTACGCCATCATTTCCGGTCTATCAAACGTGCAGAAATACCTTAAAGTATTTACTTACCAAATTGGAAGAATACTACCCCTATACACATGGTTGTCTCGTATCTTCGATGATAATTCAAGATATCCCTGATATTTTTTTTTTCGTTTTACTCTTGTCCAAGATGGCGCACAAACAACTCTCGTCTAATCTCGCAAGGCGTCACAGGTTATCGCCCGCTGGAGCCGTACCGTACTGGAATACAGTTATTTCACCACACCATCGCCCCACTTTATAAAAAAAAAGCATTGAACCTGAGGAGTGCTGTCTGAAAAACCAATAATCTCTGTTTCTTGACGTATGACCTCCAAACGCTTGCTATATAACCGTATCTGCCTTATCTGCAAGCCATAAGAAACTCCTCCTTTCATTGCAGGATGACTATATTATTATCATGGATCCTGGTGGTCTGGGTAGCTTACAAGTTTACTACAATTTGTAACTCTCAGACTTGGCCTAAAGGTTTCCTTGGCATACTAGATTTCTTTGTACCCTGGGTTACATACCATTTCATTAGATTTTCAGATTCATTGATGGCCTGGGTTACATACCAGTTCACCGATTTTTGGCCTGGGTTTCATACCAGTTCACTGGATTCAGCAGTTCTCTGACTTGTAGGGTCGTGTGACTAACAGAAACCATACATCCTGGAAATTTAGAGGAGCGTCACAACATCTTCTCCACCTGCGTGTTCCTATATAGCTTCTTAGCGTTTGCTGTAGATATATTGAGAATATCCTCGGTTTCAATATTCCTGCGGTTAGCAACTATCACAGCCGTGAGGTCATTCAGATGTGGCGCATTTCCTCTGGCTTGAAGACTTGGGTCTTCCGGATGTTCTGCATTTTTTTGAGAACCCGAAATATGGTGCGTCTGCCTCTATGAGCAGACGGTCATCATCCACCGCTTGGAGCCCTCTCAACTGACTGTCCTGGAATCGATTCACAAGTCTTGTAAAACCAAAATAGATATTTGGAAGCAGAGACAGTCATTCTCTATCAATTTCCTCAGTACCCGTAAAACAATGCAATTGCAATGACTAAAACGGTGAAACACGGCATTTGAGCTGGAACAGCAGTGCCATGTAGGCTTCATCATTGTCGTCTATGTTGTCCATGCTACTACAATGGAACAGCAACACATGTCTGTGTTGCAGAAAGGCTAAAGATTGGCTTAGAAGATTTTGCAGTTTTACCCATTTCATCGGCAGAACAGAGTAGTTAATTCAAACCTCACCTGATCCAACAACCTCTGGCATTTTGAGCAGGGATTCCATCTTCTTCCTCAGCTCTTCATCTGTCACGTTTTTTGGGTGTAGACCAATGCAAACCATTATGTCTTTAACATAAAGGCTTCTTACCTCTTCCTGGGGGATAAACAAGCTGGGTCACAGAAATGGCCACTGATCACACCAACTTTACTTGCTATTCAGGTTTTGGGTTTCCTAGGCGCTCGCATATTTCCTTCAGGAAAGCACCATTTATTTTAAAAGCTTCTGGGTTCGATCCAGATAGAAGTGACTGTCAAATCCCTCAGCCTTATTTTGACTTATTTCTGCTGCACCGACTTAATTATCCTTAAATTGATCCATCACACTAAGTTTTGGTTTTGGCTCCAACTAAGCAACTAATCGCGCCAGTGCGCAAGTCCAGCTGGTGAGTTGATCCGGGATAAGTTAAACGTCTCTGAGGATCCAGAATAAGTCCCCTTTCAATCACCTTCATTGCATTCGAGTCCTGTTCTGTGACATCTTGATTAGCTGGTCTGTGCTGTTCACATAGGTAACTAAGTCTTCGAGATTGGCTCGGTTCCCCAGTAACCATCCATTCATAAGTTTAAGAGCCGCGACTCTTCGGCAAGAAACTTCCACTATGTCCTGGCTCTCATCAAAACTCTTAGCACATGGCACCTGAAAGCATGAACCTTGGGATTGGCATTGGAGTCATGACAGTTGGGTACGAATTGATCGAAATAGAGGTCTTGGACTCTCTGTCCGACTTTCCAGACTGATCCCAGCGTGACTGATGCCCCATTTCTTTCTACGGAAGATCGACTGCCATACCTCGCCCAACAGGTCTTTTCGTAACTGTCTCCTCCAGACCCAAACGCTTTTTAAGTTTTCTCCTTTTTTCCTCTTGGAGACCTGTCTTTATACTTTCTACATTTGGTTTTCCCTTGTGAAGGAAATTGGACAGGGGATCTCCGGCGATTAGGTCTGGAATCCTTCGCTCTCTTTTCCGTTTTCACCGAGCTTTCAGTGATGTTGCTGGTCGAATATCTTTTCTACCCCTTTTCCCCTGTAAGAAGCTGAATAGCTTGGCATGTCAACTTCCATAGGTACGGGAGTACGATGTGTATGTTTCGACAGAGAGGCGCTTTGCACTTTCCCTGCATCTGCACTAACTTGGCTGGTTGACGATAAGGTTTCACAGACTTTTCCAGATGGTAACTTTCTTCATCCACTCCGAGTAATGATTCCTCATCGCTAGGCATCATAACAAACACATCTTCTGTACTTGCTTACCAAGTCATCTGCCGAGCATTACTCTTGGAAGCCGATGCCAGTCTGCCCTAATTCGCTACCACGATACTTATGCTGGGTCAAGGTCCCTTCGATAGTCCATACTAATAGTTGGTGTCTCACAACTTACATTCTTATGCTTGCCTTTACCTATGTCAAAAATGTTTTCACGTATCCAGCCTCTATTGTGGAACTCTAACGTATGTGCTTCCAAAGCTACTGCCTTAAGCCATAACATAGCTTTACCTTCTCTGGCTCTTCGGACCTGTTGCTCTCTGTGACAGAAAAAATGGTCGCTGATGAACATTCCGGAATTAAACAAGGTGCATGTACGCGTATATTCTTCCATCTCGTCAATGATATCCTTCCTTTCTCTTCCAAATGTCCGCCATACCTGAAAATATATCAGAAGACTATCAATAAATATGAATCTAATTATTTTGTTTACATAGATTATATTTTTACTTGCTTGTTTCAAGTGAATCTAAGGCTGAAACGTTCACTCATGAAAAAGGTTACCACTCGTCACAGTAGTCGCACTGAACCATAAACCGACCTTGGTATTGTTTTCTACAAAAAAATACAATGAATCATCTTCCGTGTTCCCTGCATCACCATCATCCTGATTTTCTTGCCATTGTTTAATCTAGGCTGGCAACTCTCTGTCGCGACACGGTTTGATTCACCACGAATACAGCATTTTTCAGCCTTATCCTGGAAAGAGAAACTTAAAGCTTTTTACTTATGACAGCCGGACTTTTCCAGGGAGAGCACAACCTTTTGCATTTCCCTTTCAATGTCGCTGTGTCTGACAAATAGACAATAAAAGCAACTGCATATTGCTGCTTTAAGATTCTCTTTAAGTCCGTCAAACATCGTCGTCGCCATTAAAGTAAAACCTGGGCAAGAAAATACCAATGTCCCTATTGGGGATCGAACCACGGACCTCGTGATCTGTAGGCGGACACACTTACTACGTCGCTAAAGGGTTAACCCAACAGCAAGGCTGTTGGAAGTGGCTTATAAATCTACTATCACTAAAATATGATATACGATTGTTGGTATGTCTTTATAAATGTATATTGTAAACGATTGTGATAATGTGATTTTTAGTAAGGATAAGAAAACGATAAAACACCAGCTAATGAAAGCAAGGCCAGTCAAATGCTAGAGAACTGAATTAGAGTGGAACTACATATAAAATATGTCTTTCAGTACTACTGATGAAAATCCACGTGTTGATTTTGTAAATCATTAGGCAGTGGTAAATCATTTCAATGAGCAAAATACAAACAAGTTCAACACATTACCTATATATTTGTTACTTGTAACATATGTGTAAATTTACTTTAAAGTAATCTTGAAATATTAAAGAACAAGCAATGATTTTGGAACATCGAACGATATACATTGAACGATATGTAATAATGAACTGTTCCATGTTAACAATTCATTTGAATGTTTTGTTTGGTTTTTGTAAAAAGCTTTAATCTTTATTGAACACTTATCTTTGCCGATTACTGCAGCATACTTTTGTTCTATTCAACAGGACAGAAACAGTGCCAGAAAAAGGCCACCAACATGGAAGCTAGTTGCAATAATGGCCATATTCAAACTTCTTTTAACATTTGGAATATCTTATATGATATTTGCAATCAAGGCTCTATCCCCATTTCCTACAGTTGCGAACATGACACAAACAGGTCAGTAGACATTTTATATTACCTGTTTCCAAGCAAAAACCAAACATCGACACTATTACTTGCAATGCTTACATCGATCGTGTTGCTTAAAGAATCTTGACAAATAAAACAACTGAATGACTGATGAATAGCATCACTACAAACAGTATATAGCTTAATTAATGTAGTTCTGCACGTTAGATAAACTGGAAGGTATGAAATACCTCATTTATTCGGAAAACGTAGGAAAACATTTTACAAGTATTAATGGCAACCAGTGAGTAAATTTATTACAACAGCAAATTTGCTACTGTCTTCTAAAGTTAAAACATGATATATAAACTCCTGACACGATAGATAATTCCAAACAATGTCATAAAACTGATTGGCTTAGAATACTTTAATCATGGGCAAATATCTCAAAAACAAGCTCACTGACCTATATATTTTATTTCAACAGAATATTGGCCTTACAGTGAAAAGTTTCATTAAAATTTACATTGTACAAAAAGTCCTAATCGCGAAGATGTTATTTAAGTTCTTATTTTCCGATAGACTCCAAGTACATGAATAAAAATTTGTGTGAGGTCAAACTTTTTCGAGTCAGTCTAGCAAAATGTCGAATACACGACCCTTTCTTTTTTATTTTCCGAATTTTCGAAGTATATTCTAAAGTTTTGAAAAAAAACAGCGTTTAATCAAATTTTACATCGTAGAAAAATTTATACAAACGCGTAGAACTACATTAATTTGCAGACATTGAAAAAGAAGGAGTGTGTAATAGTGTCGAGTTATAAGTAATATGATTATCTTTCAAAACTAGAAAATATTTATTTCAAATAGAAAACGTTGATATAATAAGTATACAGTATATCAGTATACTGACTTGGCAAGCTTTTTACACAGGAGTCTGCAAAAATAATATTATCTGAATAGTCAAACTTCACAACCTAACGTGGAAATAATGCAGACTGACCACATATGCGCAAACAGATATTCTAGGCTTAAATGTATTATTAAGGCTAAAAAATTAATGTTTAGTTTCTCAGGCCCCGCCGCACACGATTTTGACCCACCGCATCTAAATTTTTTATCAAAGAAAACTCGACGAAATTCGCGAAAAGATAAAATTCAACAAAAAATTGAGGACGAAAGAACAAACATAAGTGAGGACGAATAAATCGTCAAGAACGTTTATTCTGTTCAACTTTGTTCTTTTTTTTTCATATAATATTCAGTTACTTCAGAACAATTTTGTTACAGTTTCTAGATTTTCACTCCGTCGTAGACCTATTTCCACAAGATATCCATATATTTGCTTCAAGAAAACGAAAAGAAAAAGGGGTGTTGAATAGTATGCAGTGAAATGCAAGTCAACTGAAGTCAGGTACCCTCATATAGCCGCATTTCAGAAAGCGGTCCACAGAATAAACGCCCTACTTTCTTCGCTTTCAAGTAAACAACTCGAAAACATGCGAATATTAGCATGAAAAGTGTCCTATTTCGTGTAAAATTCATTCCACGAGTGAAATAATGCCCATTTGGGCCCCGATTTACGCGCAAATGCGCGAGAAATTAAGATTTGTTTATTAGGGACTTCTACACCGCGGAAGCACATTTTTGACCGAATTACTGCATTATAACCTTAATAGGCGTTTGGTGTTCTGTTTATTCTATAAGCGTGCATTATACATTGATGAACCCTGCCAAAAGGTTACAGCCCACTAAATAGCTATTCTTCTTTATTATATATAAAATTGACATATTTCCAATGGCAGCAGCACACACCAGGACCCATTCATTTCCGTAAAGAATATAGTGCTGAATAAAAATCAAGAGAAAAGTGGGTGTCATGTTTGATGCAAGAACATTATTTTTAGTCTAACACACAAACTGCTAACTATGAGACCCCAACTTAAAGTGGTGGTGTATGCTCTAAGTTTCCATGAAAAATTCCTTTAACTCAAGCATAGATCTGTCATGTGATTTTAGTAATAAAGTGCAATAAAAATAAGGAAAACAGCTCTACAGAGCAAAAAACTGGACTATTTGTATCCGCCATTATGCGTCTATCATTTGTTTCGCGCCAGTTTTCTATTCACAGTCTGTAGGCCAAAACGAAACTACAAAATTCAAGCTGATATCTTTTTAATTATATTGAACACAATGATATAAAGGAAGTGTTTGTTTAGTATGCGTCAGATTCAGTGTTCGGTTTTTAAACCCGTTGTCAACATTATTTCAGTTATATCAGACGGTCAGTTCACCTAACCATCACTCCTGGGAAAGACCAGTACTAGACCCTAAAGTCCGTGAGCCTACTTTCTCACATAAAGAGTTCTAGATGATAGCAGGGCTCGAACCTATGACGCTGTTTAAGTCAGAGGTTTCAGAGATTATAAGTCCAGGACTGTATCCCCTACACCACGAACCCGGGCTTAATACGGGCTGCCGAACATTGGTTTAATCTGCCAAACATTTCAGCATAGTTTTCCTATCAACACAAATTGAAAAACATCATCAAACATATCATATACAAACTTTCATGGTGCTTTCATACCAGATTATTTTAATAGATAATTTGTTACAGCTCAGTGGCAATATGAGCTTTGTGATCATGTTTTGACTGTCGTCATTTTCGTCTGGTGTCCATGCTTCAATAATTTCTTGTTTTATATATATATATATATATATATATATATATATATATATATATATATATATATATATATATATATATAGTAATTTTCCCAGAATATATTGAGTGCCGAATGCAGCCTTCAGAACAAGTATTGCTCTTATAAATTATTTTCTACGTAAGATGCAGTGTCTTTAAGTGTGTTCAAAATGGATGCACATCACTGGCTTCCATATAAAACGGACAATGTCGTTAATAAAAGAAAAAAGTAAAAATAAATCCGCACTGCCTCATTGAATTTTGTAAATAAAAAAGTGGCCTGAGAAACTAAACCTTAATTTTTTGGCCTAGGTAAAGGCCGACTCCTGGAATTTAGGTCTAAACAAACCAAGCTGGACAAAAGCACAACACTTTTCACTATTATACTTTATGCATTTTAACTTAGTTTTAGAAGGGTTCCCAAACGTCAATGAAACAGACGTTATTTTTAGCAATTTCAAAGTGAACGCCGTGATTATTTATATACAAGACATCTTCGTTGGAATTATAACTATAATTGTTTAAAATCGTCGAAATTACACACGAACTTAAATAAATTGAAATGTTTTCATACACTGTTGCTGCTGATAGATTGTCAAGAATGCCGCCAACACTAATTTATCAGAACAAGTATAGATACTTCAGAGATTTCTTATGTGCTCTAAATGTATACCTTTTTATATATAGCTGTAGTGACCTCCGTGGACAAGTGGTTTAGGTCACTTACTTCGAATCTTTTGCCCCTCTCCGATGTGTGCGACATCTCGTTTGTGGTGTAAAATTCTTAACTTGCCGGCTGACCGAATGTCGTTGGTTCTTTTTTAAAAAGTTTGTTAAGTAAATCTTAAAATGAATCTGAAAATTGAAACATTATGATGGTTGTATTTTGTTTTTACATTGAGGCACATTCCCCAAGTTTATTAAATTGAGATTCATCCTTTCTTTTAATTTTACAACAATTATGAATTTGAAACTACTGTATCAATTTTACTCTTTTGGGTCCAATAACCTTACTTAAAAACTCTCAAAAGTAGTTTCTCAGTAAATCTTACAAAACGCATCTAAAACTCGTTACTTATGAGGGGTTTTATAGATAAAAATATGTGCTGTGATGTTATAACTTGTACAGTTAAGAGTTCATTGTCATTTGAAATCTATGATGTAAATAGTAATTGTCATAATACTTTGTTTTGTTGAACATTTGGCCATTTTGCAAATAAATAAATCATCTTAAAACTTCAACAATTTTTTTTTTCATTATATTTGCTTAGAACACAAGAAATACAGAAAAAGTTCAAAAAATATTTTTGTGTTTTTATTTATTTTATTATTAATATTTATTTGTGAACTTAGTAAATCATTTTTCTACAAATCATGTCGTTTTGTATATCAATTTTGAGCAGTTTTTGATTATTTTTTTTAATTAGAAAAAAGTTTTTTATATTATGATTGAAAGAAAAGGGTAGAATGAATGAAATTTTATTCATTTGATTAAAATGTAGTATAATTATTGCTGACAATCATATAGTTTGTTTTATTATGATAAATAAAGTTGATTTTCAAACCACTAGCTTCTTTATTACTGGTGGCTGGTTATACATTGGATTGGTAGACATCAGAGTCAATACACTGAGACTTGGGTATCATACAGAAAAATGAAGTCCATACACTGTGACTGTACAATCATACATACATTGAAAAGGCTTGATGAAATGATTAAAAATAGACTTTTCCTTAAATATATGATACATTCATACATCCTTAAAGGTGTTTCAGGTAGCAGGAAAATGCATCTTTTCATGTGTCATGTTAAAAAAAATTCGAAATCCACCCCAGGTTAGGCTCCCCCACCCAGCAAACAAATCCTGGACACGGGTCTGTTTTAGGTGCTCTTATAGCATTGCATCCATTATGGACAGTGCTTAGTTAAGCAAACTTATTAAGTATCACTATAAAATCGCATTTAATCGATTGTTTACGATTAAATGCAATTCTGTAGAACTGAAGGCAACATATTCACTTTTAAAATCGAGATTGATGTATCTAAACTTTTTAGCGGCCATTTTGAAATGTAATTGAATAGCACTGTTGTTACCTGTGAACTTTGTGACTTTTGTTATCTTAAAGTCGTTGCTGTTTTTGTCTAGTTTGTCTAGATACGACCTAAAATCCGCAATGTTTTATTTCGTAAATTTCTCATCATAAATAAATTTGATGATATATTCATTAGTGGCTTGGAGCAGTTATACTAGTGGATGGGATTGGACGGAATGGCAAGCGGCATCGGACCAAGAGATTTCTTATTTTATATCACATATCGTGTGTGGTGTCACAGGTTTTTATTTACGATTTGCTACATTATATGTAAGTTTAAATGCTGAAGGATTTTTAAACTAGAATGAAGAATATTTTAGTTACATGTTAGTTGTTTTGACAACATATAGGTAACACATTCTTGAATTTGGAACGCAGTCTTACAATGCAAAACTTCAACAACAAGCTATTATTAATCTTATTCATAGTAGAAACGTACCAAAACTCATAGTCTCTTTTTTTAGTTTTTCTAAGAGGGTAAACACACACTAAAATCTGCTTAAAGATCCTTTGGAAGCATAGAATGCAACCAAGAAAATAATAGCTGACTTGGTTTAATTGAGTCTGTTGATGCAAGCCAAAATACTTGTGTATCTCTACACATTTGGACAATTTTTATTACTCTTTTTTACTTACATTACAGAATTCAATTTTCATAGTTATTACACAAAATAACAGAAAAGTATAAAACCTAAATAATAACACGATCAGTTCCTTACCATCACCATCTTAACTATACACTGCATAAACTACCAAGTTACGTATATGTATATGTGTTCTATTGATTATGATACTTCTTTTTAATATCATAAGAAGTATAGAAGTACTTAAAACATTACCTTGGACAATTAACATATTTGGATGATTTATACCATTATACGTCACATAAATGTCAAATGTAAATTTTCCATTAGTTAAACTTTCATAATGTATCATATTCCGAAGTGATTAAATATCTCTCTCATAAAATCGTCAGTTTCATTTACTGCGCCGTTGATACTATCCATAATTTAATATCATATGCGCAACAGCCCTATACTAGTTTGCGCATGCATCATCATTTTTTATATTTCCCGTCGTGTTATATGATTTTATATTGATCAAGACTGCAACGATCAAATTTGACGATGCGGTTATATATTTTATAGGTTAAATTGATTTTCAAGTATTCATGCATGTGTGAGCCCTGTCGAGTTCGCCTTTAATGACTCTCACAATGCCAAAAAATAGAAAATCACATTTATCAGATTTTGAACGAAACTATGATCATCATAAGATAGGAGATGATCTAACTAAAAGGTACACATACCGTTATGTTTCGTTTAGAAATAAAGTTATTGCCGTTTGTTTTTTTTTTTTTTTTTTTTTGTTTTGTTTTTTTTTTGACCAAAAAGTTTCTATTCGGTAACACTGAAATATGTGCACACATTTAAATTTTTACCGATATGTGAGTTTCTCTAGAAAATCAGTAATAATTCTTTAAAAATATCTTACAAAATTTAAGAGTTGTCGCTAGTAACGACACTTACCGTCTTTGTTACATTAGGTGTTAATGGTATACTTTTTATTCCTATTAAACAAAGAAGGCTGAAAACTCTGCGTTTTTATTTTTAACAGTTCATTTTTATGGCGTCACAATTATTACGTCATAGCGTTAGACTGCATAGCGGCGGGCCCTTGTTACACAATTCCTTCGCATCTAAGCTCCAAACAATGATTTTATTGAATGGCAAATCACTGTTTAGGATATACATTTAAATCTCGATATCCCGAGTTCGTCGGGACCAAGGGAAAAACGTCGACATATCGAAATATCGAGATAACCGAAGTTTGTTCAACGTTAGTTGGTAGGTAGGGTAATGAAGTTTTGTGTTGATGAAAATACGGGTATTTTTTTTTTAGACAAAATATGTATATTTGTACTTAAATGTTATGTCTTACATATTGATTGGTCATTACTTGTGAAACAGTTCATTTATAAAGGCTTTCGGCTTTTGTTCCGTGTTACTTTTAATCTTTGTTCAACCTACATCCTGGATTCCAATATCTCTTTCCTTCATCTTGTGATTTGTGCAATGCACATGATATGAAACTCACTCTTAGGTCTAAAATTAAACACGATACAAATTGGACAATATCTTATTTTGTGTGTTTATCAATACAATTAAATTAATCAGTTTTGATACAATTCAATATAAATTACTCAGTCAGCGTGTCTTACAGCTTGCGTCGCAAACAAACAATTAACAACACATGAGCACCAGTTAATTGGCTTCGGGTCGTAAGCAGGATCTTTGAGTGAATAACTTTTGCAAGGGAGAATGCTACATTTTCTTGCAATTTTGATAAAGCTTCTTTTACTAGCAGTATTATTAAACATTATTAAACATTACACAATGTGGACCTGTTACGAAATGTGTAAAGCTCATTTACCTCAGGCTACATCTTATGGGGTATATATTTCTCAATTAATTCGGTTTGCAAGAGCGTGTAGTCATGTCAAGGATCTTGGGTCATGGTAATTTTCCAACTGTAATTGGTCAGAAGTTTTGTAAAGTATTATAAAAGAGGGTATGATCCAACTGTTTTGAGACATACCCCTTTACAGTTGGACACTACGCTTCCCCTTTGATTGTGTCTGACGGAAAATGGGGAGGACTTTGTGGTGTGCAGTAGGACTGAACTTATTTGAGTTCTGTCTTCTGTCCTATTTCGTCGGGCTCTGTCTTCTGCGAAAGCATTGTGTACATATATTTTTAGTTCTAAAGATTTGATTTTTATTTAATTATACAGGGCATACAGAACTAACCTGATACAAAGCAGAAAATAATGTCCCTTAATTTTGATAAATGACATTCAATTGACAAATGGCAAGTAAACAAAATGCTGTTCAAGTTATGGTGGAATGGGCTAAATTTATCAAATGGTTTTTATATGTTTACACTTTTCTACACACAAAAAAAATGAAAAATACATTGCTGTGTATTGTTTTCAATAAATGAGAAGATAGCTGTCCAATTTCCTGAAAGCCATAATTTTTGGGACAATAGACTAAGTGTACTTTAGTAATACATGTTCATAAACACGTGGAAACTTCCCGCCTTATGTCAAAAGATACGTAGCGAGTGTAGCTCGTACAACTACTGTTTCATGAAAAGTTCTCCTACAAATGGAGAAACTGCTAATTATTTGAGGGGTAAATTCAAATCTTGTAGCAGACAATAAATAATTTTTCTGGAGAGTACACTTCTAGGCAATCATTCAATGTATTTGTCACAACTGTTAACAATGATGCTAAAGAAGACTTGTGTAATTTCTAAAAAAGATATGTGCTCTAATTTCATCGAACTTTTGAAATAAACCTCTGATGTTGCTTGCTTTAATCACTATATACATAACGAATAGCAATTTCTCTACCAGAATCCCTTTTATAGTTCTTCTTTAGTGTTCATGTTCTGTTGTTAAATGTTCAGATTTTGTAAAAACCCCATATTTCACAAGAATAGTTAAGTATAGATACTACATATGTATCCAATAAATAACACACTTTTTTGTTATTTCTCATGATCGTGTTAATAAAAAAAACTCATTGCTAATGATATTTTTTCTGGAAAACATTCAAGGGCATTCCTGTATAATCCGATTATGGATAAAAACAATACAGAGATAACGTAATTACAATTTTAGTATCTTCCAAATCATATTACAAAACAGTTTTAAACTTACAGTCATTTCCTTATACAATACACATCTCAATTTGTCACAGCATGTTTTAAAATTATCGATATTTTTGTTTGCCTTCTGCTGTTTCTGAACATAATAAACGCATCATTAGAATAATTTTAATCAAAGACCATTTCTATAAACTGCATCAAGATATATTTGAAGACCAACAAAACGGAAGCATAGCCTAGATATCTGTTTTTAATAAAAGCATTTAATAAAAGCCATATAACCAAGATTCTGGAACAAATAATCAAGAATAAAATTGAATAAAATTACAGTGAAATTCATTAAGTCACATTTCTTTCAGGATACATGATCGCTACTACTGCGAGTAAAGCCAGTATGCAGAAACCTGTTCTTATACCTGCGTTGATATTTTGTTCTCCGATATCAATTATTCTCTTAGTCTTTCCAGGACTATGCGACTGGATACTTATACGTAGTAAAGGTAGGTAAATTTACAGATATAAGACACTTTTGCCAGAAATTACTTATAATTTTAACCTTTAAGTTAAATACAAATAAAATTAATATATATTTAAATTTCTAACACGACCAGCGAATAACCTACATACAGGTAGAGCAAAATCTATCTCGGGTTATTCTGCAATAAACCACCCGCGTGCAATGACGTCATCCGATCTAGGTGCATAGCACGGTCGTAAAAAGTAGTTACCATTTTTTCTAACACTGTTGATACTAGTATGTCGTGTTTGAATCGGAATAACAAGTTCCCAAGTGAAAAAACCCGGGTTGTTCTACGATAAACCACGTTTGGGAACTTATTATTTCTTAAATATTCAATGCATTTGTTAATTAAAAAATCTGGGATGATATATTTTTATATGACAGATGCGACGGTTATAAATGACTGTATTATTGGGAGAAACAACGATGTCTTAGATATTTCTTTTGTGATTCTGGCTGTGGCACTTTTTCTCCTTGCTGTGACCTTTTCTCCGGTATGGGTGTTATGGAAAACTAGGTATCTCATTAACCTAAGGGAAGACCAGGTAAAAGTAGCTTTTAGATAGATACAAGCACTGTTAAAAAATGTAAACGATGCAGTCAATTGAAAGTATTCTAATTTCAGTCAAATAATTTGACGAATCACTTACAGAAAAGTACAGCTTGGATATTATTCATAATGTTCTTTAAGGTTAGGCATAAATGTCAATTTACGTTCTTTTTACCAGGCGTTGCCAAACGAGCCGCCATAGATTGATCACATGGATTTAACATTTTTACGTGATCTTTTTTAGGCAGGGATAATTGTTTAACAACATAACGTTTGTTATGTCTGTCGTGTGATTTCATTTTCTTTTATTCAGACACATATTGTTTGAATTATTAACAAAGAATACTGCAATACTGGCTGGTCCGAAACCAAAACACATACCCAAAGTGCAAGTTATACAGGATATTAAAGTGCAGTGGTTTTAAAAAATTGCAGACATATTATAAATGTTTAAACATACATTACGCATCTCCATGTATTATTTTGTCAGTAAGTTGTACTTTTATAAGGGTCCTGGCTTTTTAATACAATGTATGTCGGTCTGTCCGTGTGCGGATATCCTTTTCCTATTTTATTTAAGCTTAATACAAGTATGAAACACAAGTTTGCAAAGTTGCAAGTTGCAAATGCAGCGCATAGAGCCCGCCATTTAAAGCTAAGGTCAGACTGTGACAAAGGCATCCGACCATATGGAACTTTCTTGTCAAGTCATAATTTTGTTACAGTTATCCGTATTATATTTTAGTTTTATTTTAGCCTTCTATTAGATGTGCAGTAGAAATAGTTATAGTTCCTAATTCAGGGTCAAGGTCAAGAGGAGTCAAAAGGATTTTTTAAAAATTTTACTTATCCGGGCTATAACATTTTATCCTTAGTCTGATGTCGTTCAAACGTCATGCAGTCATTTGTCTCATTATTACAGTGTTCTTCGCGCAGAATCATTTACCAATGTCCAAGGGCAATGTCATAAGAGATCTAAATGATTTGAAATATTGAACTTTCTTCTGAGACACATAACTTTGTTTTCCTAATTGTACCGCGTTATGAAGACAATATTGTGGTATCATTTAAGCCACAAATCTAAAGGTTCAGAAGGTTAAAAAATGTTAATACTTTTTTCCTGAATTATTTTGTTCTATTTTCACATAGAGTAATTAATAGTACAACACTACAGTGTCTTGAATGTCAGGTTATAACTATATAAATATGGTTAGAAATATTACCGTATAGCGGGTTATTTCTGCGGTGAAAATATTCTGCGTTTTGGCCCCCAAAAATGTGAAACAAATTTCTGCGTGTTTAATTTCTACGTTTTCACATAAAAGAAAGAGAAATATCTGCGTTTTCGATGCCTAGGAAGAGACAATTACTCACATGATCGGGTGTCGTGAGAATGTTAACGTATGAAAACAATAAACTAAATTACCGGTAACTGCTGTTAAGTAACTTTGCTTTTACTGAATACATTGTAGGATATAATAACATGTGAATTGAAAAAATATAAGTCCAACAACAATTGTACAAATTACAACTGCAAACTACGGTATAGCAGCATAACGGTTACACACGTATAAAGGTTACTAACGTATAGTTTGGAAGATCTTCAAAAGGGATTAATAAGAACAACTCAGTGAAATTCGCTCAGTTTATTTTATTCACAAAAGAAAACAAACGTTTTCTGAGGGATTAACAGTTGACTGACCATCACACCCAATTATACCATTATCGGTAATTGTCAGATGACGACGGTAGTTTCCAATAATTAGACCATGCCATTGTGAACTTCAGATTACCTCAGGTAACATAGCGTAAAACAACATTGGTGAAAAATTGCAGATTTTTTTGCGTTCTAAATTTTTGCTGGATGAATATTCTGCTGGAAATATTTTTGCGATTATACCAAGAGACCGCAGAAACGCGGAAATATTCCCACCGTAGAAATGAATAACCCACTATACGGTACTTTTATGAATTATGAATACTGATTTTCATATATCATTAAAAAATAACGTACATTGCATCTTTTTAACCATATGGTTATTTACATGGATTCAGGACAGACATCTACTGCATGTTTATGTTTTATGAACAGGATCAATCAAACCGAGCCTGCAACATTTTCGTTTATGTTGTGTTGGACGACCTGTGGTTTTCAGTGTTTTTATTTCATGAAATATCTAAACATTAATATATTGTTACATAAGATTGCTAGCAATACTAAGTTTTATTCAGCTTGTTGTTTATTTATGAATATTCTTGTGTAATTCAGTTATTCTGGATACCATCTTACAACTCAATATTCCTTGATCAATGGATAATGCTTAATAGAAAAAATGAACAAGATGCCAACCATATGGATCCGAAGGAAATGTCGAAAAGAACATGGATATATATTTGCACAACAATGTTTAGAGAGGTTAACAAGAACTTTGCTTCTTTTAAAAGTCGTATGAGGGTAAACTCGTATTTACTAGCATAGCAAAAATCAAAAGACACAATATGTATATTGTATTTGCGCATACTGTAATGAAGACACTTTTACATTAATTATTTTAGTACTATTTGCAGTTCAAGAGGTTTGAAATTAAGAATATCCATATAATTTTAACGTTTAAGTCTGATAAATTCAGCTACTGTGAAATCATTAATATTCGTGGGGGACTAATTTTCGTGGATTTCGTGGTCGAGTCAATCCACGAAATTTAATCCCAACGAACAAATAAAATTCCAATTCATTTTATGTTAGAAGGTTGAAATCCACGAATTCATATCCCCACGAAATTGCCGTTTTGACCAAAACCACGAAATTTTATGCCCACGAAATTTAATGATTTTACAGTACGCTTTGCACAAAATAAGCGACCAGAGGCAAATAAACGTCAATAACATTTTATGAAGATCTTCGTTTTGTTTTTCTTCCTGATACCGATCTCTTAAACATAGTTGCAATGTCTTCAAATACGTACATAATCCTCAAGATTAATGTCACGTTCAAGTAGTTTTTGATTACTGTGAATAAATTCTAAAACAAAGTGATTATTTCGATCTACCACCTTTTATTTTAGCATCGCTGGCAGGAAACGTTAGGAAAAGACTATTATACTAGTATTATTAATTATGTCTGTTAACTTCAGACTGAAGGTGAAATGAAGCAGTATCTGGAGTCAATAAGAAATGTTCAAAAAGCCCAAAGTAAAACCGGGAGGAATGTTGAAGCTCATATATTCTTTGATGATGCTTTTGAAGAAGGGAGTTTAAATAAATCTGCTAGAAATCTAATTGGGTTGGTAAAGTCAACACTGAGTAAGTGATACTTTACTGTTTGTAAATAAGTTAAAAGTTAATTCTCATATTATTGTTTATAAATGCTCCATAATTTCATATAAGTACATGTAATATAACTATGCAATATATCATAATCCATTTGGGTTCATGCTTAGATTTAAAATACTTAATATTTGAAACACGAAACGTAATATGTTATTTAAGACTTGAAAGAAAATTGCGGGTATTATCACAGGCTTGCCTTTACTTGGGGCAGTTTAGATTTCAGAACAGAAGTAAAATTCATTCTAAACATGATTTATGTTTATAATTTTATCTGATTTGGAATTTTGCAGACGTTCTATTCTGATAAATAGAACATTCTGGGCTTTGTTTACATTTTAATTTGAATGATTTTTAACTCGATTCCCGATTATTTATAAATGAATTAGTATTTTGCTGTTACCAGTGTCAACGTGTCCTTTTCATGTAAACTGACTATTTCCCAAATGAGAGTTAAAAGACAAATGTCTTCTAACACATAATCACGATACTAGAAAGGCACTATCTGATAACTTCACGAAACGATAACATTACTATACAATATTATTACGATACGATAACTTTACGATAGACATTTTGCGAAAATATTTACCGAAAAGAAATTAACCCAAACACATGCCCGCTCACACGGACGCACGCACACGCACACACACACACACACACACATACATGTAAACGCAACCAATCGGGGATGTAAGCTATAAACCTACCAAATGGGAACTTCTTTATTACTGTAGCTACAGTTATCATATTACTATCAACTCTTATTCTTATGATCTTAAAATTATCCAATGCTTTAGATTAAAGCTATCTTCAATTATTAAGCAATGATATTTTTCACATTCAGAGCGGGGAATTTTGTGTTTAAACCAACTGAGGTGAATGTGTAACAAACCGGGTGTTTGTGTATAGACGAAATGTGGAATTGTGTGTTTCAACAAAACGGGGAGTTAGTGTATAGACTAATTGAGGTACAAGTGTATAACTAACCGGGTACGTGTGTAAAGTTGAAAGGAGGAACTAGCTATTAAAATGGTGAATGGGGAAGCTCCTCTTACATATCATATATATGAGAAAAGACAACCGAGGGACCTAATTTGATTTGATGGGTTTTACGCCATTTTAAACACTATTTCAGTTATGTCAGGTGGGCAGTTTACCCAACAATCGTTCCTAGAAAGATCAAGTACTAGTACTCAAACTGTCATCTTTCTTACATAAAGAGACCTGGTCGGTAGCAAGGATTGAACCCATGCCCCTTAATCAGTGAGTACATACGAGTGATTTTAAGTCAGCGACTCTAACCACCCGAAAACAGAGGCGGTCAGACAATAGAGAAAGTTCTATATTATGTATGTAGATACATGTAGCAATCATTCGACATTCAATCAAAAATTGTCTATGTCAAATGTTAACATTAAAGTAACTGTTTATGACAAGACATAGAACAATCGAAGAACAAACCAGACTCATGATGCAGAGACATAATAAAGCACAAAACAGTATCTGGTTTTATCAGCTGTGTGCTTAAATCACTTTCCATTGCTTACAGCAACTTTTGAACTTCGATATTATAAGATTCTTCCACTGGTTGTAGGTGCTAATAGGAATAATCCGGCCTCGAGGGTAACTGTTTAGGCGGTAACGAGGCTCTCTGCCGAGTTACCGCCATAATAGACACCCGAGAGCAGAATATTTCCATCTGCACCTAATATTAGTGGTAGAATCTTTTTCTTGCATACCAGTTTCAAGAAATAATAATAAAAATGAAAATAAAATCAATTGAACAGCTTTCCTTTTTAGAACTAGATATATTTCTCATGGCAGTGTATTTAAACAAAGCGCGGGAAACCAACGTATGTAAACAGGAAAGACGTCATGACGTTTCGAAACAAACAACAATGTTTAGTTCCGGTTTTGTTTTACCAGTTGCAGCGTAACGTTATGAATTTTGATAAAATAAAGTGATTTGAATCGAGAAATATACTATCAGGAACCAATAGGAACTGTCAAGGTATTGAATTTTCATTCTGTTGTTTAAATAGAATATAAATTACTACACAAATCTTTTACATATAAGTAGTTCTTATACGTCATTTACAGCACGAGAGTCATCTTACACCACCCCTGGGTGTCAGATGGACTTTCCCAACACCGATAAAGATACCGGAAATCCCCGTCTGGTTTGCAAGAATAAGTAATATTGTATGTTTTAGTTCCTTCTTTATGTTTTAACTAAAAAATTAGGCATTCACAAATCTCAGGGCGGATACAGGATTTGGTGTAAGGGGTGCAAAATATTTGTAGTAGAACAACTAGGAGGGTCCGTGGGCATGTCACCATCTCCCTCTCCCCATCCCACCGGAACATTTTGAAAACAACAGATCCATCTGGTGCATTCTTGGCGTTCTGAGGTGCTTTTTTTTGGTATTGAAAAGGACCGGTTTTATGATAAAACCAACCCAAATAACATGCTACGTAAAGTCCATGTTTTAATGACTCGTCAGACTTATTCTTGCTTAAGTATCTCAGAATGGAATTTGTAAGCGCCCAATTTCTGAGGATTTTTATGGGGAGGGGTTACTAAAGTTTATTAACGTAAAATAAAAAGCTTTATAGGAGCTCATGCAAACAACAAAAATGCCCCAATCCCTGGATCCGCCCTTGAATCTGTGCTAAGCAGACAATTTTATTTTTCCTTCAGTTCTACTCGTTCAAAAGACAGAATTAATAGTCAAACATATAAGTGTGGTTCCTTTAAAAAACCATTCGGATTAACGAAATCATGCATACAAGAAAAACACAAACAACTTATTTGGATAATCTGCCAATTGGCGAAATATTCAGTATATTTAATAATTTCTCAGTTGTTGTGTTCCTACATTTAAACTGTGTATTATTATATATACATTGTATACATTATCATGATTTAACCTATAGTACCGTTTGCTATTTAATAATGATAAGTTTCAAAACGATAAGGCATTACAAAAATGACGTTCACATAGTAGGATATCAACTCAAGGCTCGAGACGAAAATAATAGTAATAGGTAATTAATTTGAATAAGATAGAACTGAGGCAAACACATGTCTCTAAATCAGGAAGAATGACATTTATTTTTATTTGCGCTTTTCTCTCCGATAACAGGTTAACGAAAACTTGATTTTCTTAGAAAAAAGAATTTTGCGCTTATTTAAATGCAAAGTAAAATTTTAGGTTCGATATGCGGAAACAGGAAATAAAAATCGGGGAATCTTAATTCAAACTCCGCAAGGACTCGCAGTCCCTGACTTTTGCATGAAAATTGTTATTTCTTGCCCGAGAAAATAGCAATCAATATTAAAAAGAAAAGACTTAAACAAAGTTTACAGCATTTCCAGTCTATTCCAAACTATTTTCCCATATAAATGTTTTGTTTTTATCTTTGTTTTAGAAAATCAGGTTTCAGTAAACGTTGACTTTACATAGTCAATCTTTCAAAATTTGTGAAGGTCGTGTGTTCGAATCCCACACTCGGAAAGTCTTTTTCCCAATTTTGTGACGATTTTTCCTTTAGAGACTGAACATGATTTAATTGCAAACACAACTATCTGGAGTTTCGATCACGAAAATGTATAAAAGTAAAACATTACAAAGGTAGGAGAATGAAAACTGAAGCAACAGTTGAATTCACCACAAACTTTCAAAAGAAAGTACATGCAGAAATGGAATGCTCGTGTAAAAATCGTTTTGATCAAGGAAGATTAAAATGAAATCAGTCATAGGCATTGTGCTATTGTTTTAACCTGTCAAATATGCATACATTACACGCTCTGTGCATTCGATATTTTAATATTCGGCCCAACTTCGGTGCTATCCGTATGTTTTACAGAAAGAAATTTTGGTAAAGTGTCTAAATATCATTATTAGTATTGTAAGTGAAACACATTCTCATCGATCGTATCTGTGGCTCAGTGGTTACAGCATTTGGCTTGAATGCGGGAAATCGCTGGTTCGTGCCCATTAGCGAGCACGTTTTTTATTTTTCATTTTCAGTTATTAATATGATTTATATGATTTCGCTGACAGCAGTACCGACACCTCGAATGAAACTGAATGATGAATTAAGCTAGTTGTAATTCATATTGATGAAATTTGTATAGCTGTGAAAAAATACATAAAATATATATAAATGAGAAAATGATAAAAGAGATAAAAATGAAAAAAAGAAAATACTTGTGGAAATAAAATGAAGGAAATACTGGATAAAAATGTACATGTACAGAGTGTTTGTTGAAATTTGTGAAAAAAAAAAACAACAAAAAAACAAACACAGATACTGAACGGTAATGATCTTACAAACTCAAGGTTTCAAGCTATTGACGATGACCACTGAGCTATCGTGTCTTGCGTATAAACGTATACACTATTTAAAATAAACTATTTTAATTGCTGGTTTGTACCGAAAATCAACCGAAGGTTGAAATATTCTATGCACCGCCAATTTAATCAATATGCATTTGACAGTTCAATAAAATAGGACAATATTTTAAATTCATGATATTAATGTTTTTATCAAAACATTTATATCGTAAGTATTTTTATGATTATTATATATTTGTGTTTCCCTCAATGCTATTAATACCAGTAAATCATACGTATGGCACTGTCAAAACTAAAGATAAATATACTTGCATTTATAATAAATACAGCGTTAATGTGTCACCGAATAGGGAAATATCTTATTTTGTGTCGGTCAGTTACATGAGTGAAGTATGAAATAACCATATATGTAACAACGAATAATATCGTTATATATTTAAAAGCTTTATATTCAATAAAATCCTTCAATCGCAATAAAATTTCTCTGTTTTCAAGTTTCAATCAAGCGATTAGTACATGTATAATAAGTTGTGAATTCATACGATGCGTTACATATTGTATTTTCTAATACCTCCGGAACTCATCTGTAGAATACTGTGATTATTTCTATTTCATCAGCACTGTCAGTTCAATCATCAAAAATGTTCGTTCTTTATTTCCCCAAAATACCACGTAAAATGCTACCGCAATAAACGCACGGTGCGATATATCACTGAATGAACAAAACTGTTAAGCAGGTGAGTGAGGTCGTTCCCACCCCGTCCAACAAACAAGATTTCTTAAAACGTTGTTTTGATCAAACTGAACTTCTACGGACCTGAAGTAGAAGGAAGTTGAAGAAAGTATCATGCGCATATATAATTGTATGTCATGCTCATACTTATTGTAGAATGATAGGAATGTCAGTGACAGAAAAAAACTCCTTTTGGTTAATGAGCATATGCATTGTAAAAATTACCCTTGGTATGTCATTCTAGCATAAAACTGCTGTTCTTGTCACATTTCGGGGGTGTTTTAACAGGAGAGAAAACGTGTGTTAACAGAGAGATTCTCGCGCTCGCGTGCTGTTATAACACCTTTTTATATATGCGAGTTCCGTGGCAAAGCGTAAACGTCATTCGGCCCCAAAACGGATAATTCAAAACAAAATGACGTCAACGTAAAAAACAACTCAGACATTCCCGCGCATTTCATGGAAATTTAATGACGTTGAGCTAGGATGTATTCATTTATTAGTATTTTTTCGCGTTTTATGCTAGAATAGCGTTAGCGCATGATTGTTTCGTGTTATAACGTCTGCAGAATCCCTTGGGATACGTTGGTACCCTCGCCCTACGGGCTCGGGCACCAACCAATCCCTCGGGATTCTGCAGACGTTATAACACGAAAAAACATGCGTTATCCCTACAGTAACGCACTGAGACTTTGAGCTTTCAAACTTTACACGTCAATGGTTTTTAGTGTAACAACTTAATAACTTTTATAATGGTAAAAGCGACAGTTTATAAAGACAAAACGCTTATTAAAATATAGCAAACTCATGATATAAGTTTTAAAATAGTGTGCTTCAGGTTGCAGAATCTGGGAACAATTTTCCTGTAGGATATATCTGTTCGTTATGTGAACATCAATTTTTTTTTTTTTTTTTTTTTGGCATGAGAATTGTTTTGCTGTGATTCCCATGTGTTTAATTGATGTCTCACGGTTTCTATATTTTTTTGCCAAATGATCCTAAACCCGTGCAGCCGCAGCATTATCATTTTATTTGAACCGTCGTACAATTATTTCGGACATGTATTGTACTATTTAATTGACCTGTCAAAACATGTTCCCGGCTTTCACGTTAATCTTATATAGGCTCGAACAGAATATAATGAAAGCCGGGTCCATTTTTTGACAGGTAAAATAAATTGGACAATACAACACACTTTATAGCCTATGCTTTGTTGAAACATTTTTCTGTCATGAATTTCTAGACTTGGCGATCGCTAAACAAACATCGCGCAAAAATAGCATGAAATTCCCGTGTTAAGGTAAATGCACGAGTTGGCTATGATCTAGGCTTTAGAATTTCCAAGTGTTTAAACAGTTTTAAGAATGTATTGGAGTCAGTTCCTTGTGTCATTTTCTTTGATGTGTAGTAGATAAAATCAATCAGATAATGTATTAATGTTATGATTAATGTGGTCTCTAAATTTGACAAATACTTAATGAAATAAAACTGTATTAAACTATTTCGGCTTTTTAGTATTCACTACTCTTCAACATACGTAGATAATTGCGTAACAAGTTGACAGCTACTTATACACGTATAAACATCGTAGGAGGTAATGACATAACAAATGCTGTTTCAAATGCAACACAGGTTTTTGAGAGGTATTAGTATCTTTTTTACATTTGGGACATTTTTACATCATAGATTTCAACACATTGCGATGTCTGAACAAAATAAGCGCGAAAATAGCATGAAAACCCCGTGTTAAGATAATTGCATGAGTTAGCTACTGTATGATATAGGTTTTATTATTTTCACGTGTTCTTAATCAGTATTTTAAACATACTGGTGTCAGATCCTCATATGCATTTCTTTGATGTGTAGTAAATAATATCAATAAGTTAATGTACAAATGTACAAATGTTGTTGTTCTTTTTTTTACAAATAACGAAACTGTATTAAAATTCTCTTGCTTGGCTGTATTGATTACTGTTGAATTTACATAGGTAATTGCATTATGAGCTGAATATATGAACATCTTTGGAGGTAATACGTGTACTACATTTATTTTTTCAAATATATAATTATAATACTATAATATTCTCAGTTTAACATAGGTATTGTCAAATCAAGTCATTAACTTAGAAATAAAAGCGCATAACACAATAAGCCGGAAAAGATATGCGGTAACATAAATATATAATACTGTCTTGTGAACGTAAAAAGATATTTAATTGGTTATTGATGAATTAGTCAACATCATCTTTTCACTAATAAGCTTATAATGACGAAGGCATCTTGTTAAATTAGTGAAAACTATTTAAACCTTTGTGTGTATGTACTAAGAGTTGTACACAGGTAAACTGGGGAACTGCAGTAAATGGCGAAAGATACACACCGTTGTAAAATTCTGATTGTGTGTGAGATATGTGTATGACCAGAACCGGCGTACCGGGGAATAAATTTCTATCGCTCAGAATCAGCTCAACTTTCGAGATATGACTAATTTGAAGGTCAGGAATAACGTGGTATTGTTAAAATGAACCGGGGAATTCCCCGGTTCGAGGCGTATCCCCAGTACGTTGGTGTGTATTCATACGAAATTACCCATTTGGCAGCGTTTACAAACTCACACACACACACACACACAGACACACACGCACACACAATAAACATGAACGTGGATTGTTTAATTTACCATTGTTTGCTAGATAAAATCATTTTCTCATTATTGAAGGAATGTTTACTTAAAATCAGCATGGACATTTATTTTTATTACAAACAAAGAAGATATATAACCCATTTCTGCGAGGCAAATAGACATGACAATTAAACGGATAAACCAACAGAAGGAGATATCGTAAATAGTATTAAGTAGACACTTAGGTCTTCATTATTTTAATGTCTGAACACAGATTTAAAGGAGAAATCCCAAAGTAGTGATACACGAAGTACTACGCAGACAGAACCAAATACACAGGCACCGGTGAACCAATCCCAAAGTGCTGATAAGCAGACAGAACCTAATTTAAAGGATCCGGATAAAATATATGAGACACCGTACGGGCAATGTCATAAATGGACGATGAAATCTGTAACTGGAGACACAAAGGAAAACGAGATGCCTTTCAACATTCACTTTAAGGACAAAAATAAGGTAAAGCTGTTACTTCTATTTCTGTCTTATAGCCAAGACAGATAAAGTGTATAAATACGGACTATTGTTGAGTATTTCACAAATGATTGTGATATGCCTAGTAAACACGATGGAGCCAGTCGTACAGAAAAATGATTAAGGACATGATAATACACTATAGTTTATAACTTTATTTTTTACTATGGAACATGACTGATTGTGATGTGTATTTGTTTACTAGCAGATTATAAAGAGTTAAGACTGTTTCTGATTTGACAGAACTTTAAAGTCTACTGACAAATAAGTTATCAGCATTACATGTAGCTATGTTCAGATGAGCATACTATCGATATTGTATATCGTCAAATTCTCTATATTAAATAAAATAGAACAATACTTCAAAAATTATAAATTACAAACAACTCCTACATAATTATACATGCAATCTCTCAAAATGACGTCATCACGATTTATCAAATGTTTAATGTTGAACGAGTGAAATAAAGCCATAACATAATTTTGCATAATATTTGTGTAGTAAGCTTCAACGTTGACGTCGTTTAATGTATAGTAGATTTTGATCGAAATGTCTTGGTCTGCAAAAGTTTAAGAAAATACAGTTTAGATGTTTCAGCAGGAAATGCTAACAGGTGGTTAAATTTATTATATATGCACCTTTCCACATCTGATTTAGCAAACTCGTTATCTTATTTAAATCGTTTAATAAATTCAGTGTGCAAAGACACTCCTGAAATATCTTCTTTTTATTGATGATTATAATATATACCAAAATCTGATAAAATATATAAATGTGATATAATATATTCGATCTTGGGTTTTGCAGATTTCACATTTTCATTACTAACTTTCTTTCAATTGGTCGGAATTTCCTCATTTTCTTACAACAAATACAAACATACTCTATAGTTAAACTGAACAAAATCTTATTATTAAGATTATTTGGAAGCATAGAACGCAATGAAGCAAAACAATTGGCTTAAGCTTAACCTCTATTATAGTCAAACTGGATTCACTCAATTTTACGACAGGTCCAGAAAATATAACAACACTGAAGTAATACTTAACTTTATACATGTTGCAACACTACAAAATTGAATTTGTAGCTTTATTACTGTATGGGAAACTAATTTATAAACCTACGCCATCGTTTGTTTAATTTGATAATAAATGTATGATCGTATGATTTTTATTTCAGGTTAAATCAAAGAAACGATGGAGTCAAATCATGTATATGTCATATGTATTAGATTTTCTAAGTCAGCGGAACTGTTTGTCAAAAGGATATAAAGGTGTGAATTTTACATAATTACCTTCAGTTCAAAATGCTATATCTTTTTCTAGATACTATTTTAGCAGATCCACTCTGGCAGGCAGGCCAACATATCTTCCTATTAGATTATTCAGTTTTTTATTATTTCGATTTATACTTTATTAATATTTTAATTCGTGTAGTTTGACTTACAACCCAACTGTTTTGAGACATACCGCATGTTTAGTGTTCAACCCATTTACAGTTGGACACTACGCTTCCCTCTTTGATTGTGTCTGACGGAAGAGGGGGAGGACTCTATGATAAGCAGTTTTTAAATCCTACCAGGACTGAACTGTTTTGATATCTGTCTTCTGGTCTGTTTCGTCGGGCCCTTAAGGGTGTTTCTCTTGTTGCTCTGTCTTCTGAAAAGGCATTGAGTACATACGTTTTTGGTTCTAAAGGTTTGCTTTTTATATTTTTATATTTTTATACACGAGCATTTTTGTGTTTTACATGCCATGCCTTTTTGTTTCCATTACGTGTGTTAGAGATTCACCTGGAGGGGATTACTTTTATTTACACTGTCCCGTGTCTTTGGAACAGGGTGGGGGTAAGAGTGAGGTTGGGTGCGCACCATAAACCGGTTTAAGCTCCCCAGTGGTGTTTTTGCCACTGACCGTTCCAAGGCGGTGCCCCACTGTGTTCCTTTGTTTGTTCGTTTTGTCCTCTTGTGTAGGCTTTGTGTTTGTGCGCGTGTATGTGTGTGTGTTCCTTTGTTTGTTCGTTTTGTCCTCGTGTGTTTGCTTTGTGTGTGTGCGCGTGTATGTATGTGTGTTTGTGGTGTGCACGTCTGCGTGCTGTAGGTTTCGTTTTGGGGAGGCTGCGATTTTGGTACGTGGCATTCCCTGTTTGATATTTGTCTTTGTTTTTTAATAGTCCTTATCTAATTGTTAATGAGCATAATAGCTCGACCAAGGTCTCTACCCATCTGGATTTTCTAGGTGGCTCTGGTGTTTTGAGACTTAAATTTCAAAATTGTAAAACTTGACAGCGTAAGCTTTCTACATTAAGCAGCGCTAAATAAATGTTATCATATTTATGCCTAATATCTTAGCCAAATTTGACTGGATCCTGAAAGTCTCTCTGAAAGTAGTGTCCTTAAATTACTCAAAATTGCGAAAACTGACACTGTCCGCCAATGTGTATCAAACTGGGTTAAAATATCTATAGGCAAAATATCTCGGCCAAATTCGATATAATCTGGTTTGTCGCACTTGTTATGGTACAAGCATTACTAACATTTACAGTTCATCCTCTCTTACTTCTTCTTCTTCAATGTTCACCAAACCTTGTCGCAATGTTAATGAGCATATTATCTCAGAAAAGTTGGTTAACTAATCAGATATTTCAGGCAATCTTATGGTCCTTGAATTAAATAAGATTGCGACATTTGACAGGGTCCTTTTAATAATTCATACAGCTTTTATTCAGTGTTCACCAAACTGAGTCAAATGGTTACGGGCATATTATCTTGGTCAAGACCGATAATCAGCCGGACTGGAGTAATGTCACTTGAAATAACTGCCATTGCGAAAATTAACCATCACTGCTAAAGGAGTAGAGAATTTTCAAAATCAAAAGTGATGTGTTCTGACGGGCGTTTGCTAGTAAACTCTTGTTTTATCGTTATAGTTTATCCAAATGAATCAAAATGTAATCAAAGAATTGAAGTTTATAAATGACCGAGCTAACAACCTGTGATGAAAAATACCTATAAAATAAAATATGTAAAAATATTCTAGTTTCGACAAAGAATACTGATACATTATATAGAAATGATACTCAGCAAACCTTGAATTATTATTATCATTATTGTTATTGTAAGTGTCATTACTTTGAATTATATTGTTTTATCATCAGTACAATATTAATGATATACTTGATCTGCCTTCAGCGGCGGAATGTAAGGAGCATTCGTATTTTCTGGTGACAGATGCTGACGTTAAATTCACCCACGAATCTGTAGAATTTTTAATAGACCTCATGTTACGTGATCCTTCTGTCGGGGCGGCATGTGCTCGAACATATCCTCTTGGTAGTGGTCCATTGGTATGGTATCAGGAATTCGAATATGCCATTGGTCACTGGTTTCAAAAGGTATGTTATATACAGCCTGAAATAAAGATCGCATGAATACCATCATCAAGGTTCAACAATAAAGCTACTAACATTCTCTAATATCAAATGATAACATACATTAGATTTTATAAATATGTAGTATATCAACTGAAACTGTGAAATATCAAACTAAAACAAAGAGGCGCTTGTGAAATGCAGTCCTTAATTTTACACAACGGAGAAATATGTCTTTTTTTCGAAACAAATATAGACTGACTAACAAAAAACATCATTTCAGGCTGCTGAAAATGTTCTTGGAACTGTTCTATGCTCACCGGGCTGTTTCAGTATATATCGACGCAAAGCAGTTCAAGACGTTTTACCATCATATGCTGAAAAGGTAGAAAGCGCGGCTGACGTGTTAACAAAAGATATGGGAGAAGACAGATGGTTTTGCACGTTACTGGTATAGTCTGACCTGATTATTTTTTAATTCATAAATTAAAATCTACATAATTATTAATACTTGACACAACCACAGCCACTCACGCACATGCACACACACACACATACATATATATATATATATATATATGACTTCACATGCCTTTCCAACAGTATTTAATTACAAAAATACAAACTAGTTTCGCCTATCGGCTCATCTATGTATATATATATATATATATATATATATATAGTAGAGAGAATTTATACAAACGAAATCTCCACCACAATATACCAGACCAATTACGGCAAAGCGCCTAGCAGTAAAAACGAACACGCACATGCCACAGCAAGTCCACTAACCCAATAAGATTAGTTTCGATGCTGCTTTATATACGAGTCCGAATTGTACTACACATTCGAACTGGTTCAACATTTGCATATATATACTCAAATCTCTGTTTTCATGTCTCACAAATCAGTAGTGACATTTTAGTCTTTATAGCTGATTGGGACCAGAAAAGCTATATTTTCTCTCTCTGAAAGTTAACTGGATCTCGAGGATACATTGAATACATATCATGTATATATAGATTTTGCATTCAGGGATATAATTATGTTCAGAACAGTTGACTTTCCCATACGTGAGATCCGCAAGGATACAAGTTCGCATTATATATATGTATATATTCTTTGTTCTGGCATCTTATCATAATAACTTTCTCATTTGTGAAGTGATTGTGCTGAAATTCCATTACTTTTCATCTTACATGTCGTTCAATTTTAAAGTTCATCTACACTAGAGATAAATTATTGGGTAATGGATATACTGTTACTTATAAGATGCGATTTCAATTTCCATATTCACATTGATGACAGTGCTATTACTGACTTTGCTAATTTCCTACTCACAATGGGGCCTGGAACAACATGTTGATATCAGTACTCATACAAGACATCGCTTGGATCTTTTCACTTAAAGAACTGAATAAGCTTGCTCCTCTAAAAGAGACAACTATAATTCAGAGACACCAAAACCGTGGTTCAATGAAAATGTGCAACATCTTAAACAAATTCGAAAATCTTAGCGTACATGAAGGCGTAAAACAGATCACTTTGGGTTGTTTAAACCATTAAGAAACTAAAACAATTTTGAAATCAAACGTCAAAGGAGAAATACACTCAATTTAATTATAGAGGACGATAATTTCAAGACTTTGTATGGATTTGTGTCTGGACTATCTGGTATCAAATCTGAAAACCAATTGCCTCAAGGAGAGTTAAATATTTCATTGGCCGAAACATTTGCTGACTGTTTCATTGCATAAATCAAATAGCTGAAAAATCCTCAATCCCCGAGTGGATATCAAAACTTTGAGCCTCAAGTAAATAGGTGTAATAAACGAAACTTTCTAAAATTATCTTTCGTAAATAAAGGAATCGAGTTCATTGATTTACCTAGTATTTTGAGAGACCAATCTGTAGTTAACTCTATTCCTAAATATTTCAAGAATTCAGAAACACCTATTATCTGTTACAAATACAATAAACCAGTTAGAAACGTTATATTTCATTACAATCAAATTGTCACGGATTTAGATATAGAACTTAATGTTCCAAACAGTTGTAACTGTAAAGAATCTAAATACTGTTACAAACCAGCTGGCCATGTCAAAACGGGTAATTTTAAGATTTTTAATGATGAAAGAATCAGAGATATTTTTTTCCAAAGGTCCAAAATATAGAATTCACTCGTCCATTAACTTTGAAAAATGTCTCTCTGAAATAATTCTATTGATGACTATATTAAAAAATGGTGTCGGAAGGAAAATGCAGATCAGAACGCGCTCACTGAATGAAAAAAGAATATTTTTAAAATCATTAAAACTCGAGTTAAATTTTACGAATTAAATCCTTCCTTATTACCTCCTAAACCCAAGCTTTCACTTCGAAGTTTAAAGAAAGCTTTTTCCAAGATACATTCGAATTTTGTTTTTACTCCTGCAGATAAAGCTTCTAATATTATTATTATTATATGTCGCATTTATTACACAGAAGTATTACAAAATGAACTGAAGCATACAAAAACTTTCCAGTTATCACAACTAGATGAGGAAACTATTGCAAAAGGTCATGCAAATCATTGTATAAATTTTAATGTCGCACTTGACGGCAGCCAAATGAAGCTCCTTACTCTTTACTGGATCCCTTAACTTCACAAAACTCCATATAAAGCTCGATTCATTGCTAGTTCAACCCTATGCACTACAAAGAAACATTTCTGTACTTTTGACTTCTCGTCTTACTGCAATTAAAGACCACGTACAGACGTATTGCTCCAAGGTTTATGAGAACTCGGGTGTTAATCTGTTTCTGGTCCATCAAGAACTCTGGAGATGTTATCAAAAAGCTAAAAAAAACAAGCACTTCAAATGTTCGAAGATAAGTACTTATGATTTTTCTACTCTTTATACTAATTTACCACATAATCTTATTAAAGACAAACTTGTACCTTTAATTGAAAACACATTTGCGAGAGAAAACGTTTATTAACTGGCTTGCAATGAAACTAGAGCATTCTTTTCTAACAGTGCATTTAAGAGATACAACCTATGGAGTAACGATCAGGTTTGTGAAGCTCTAAAGTTTTTACTAGATAATATATTTATCAAATTTGGCAATAAAACTTACAGACAAGTAATTGGTATCCCGATGGGTACCAACTGCGCCCCTCATTGCTGATTTACTCTTATACTGTTATGAACAAGATTTCATGCTTAGTTTATCCACTGAGACACAATTTGAAATTATTGAAGCTTTTAATGAAACCTCAAGGTATCTTGGTGATATTTCAAATATGGAAAACCAATATTTTTCAGAAATGGTGAAATATATTTAACCTAAAGAGTTACAACTTAACAAGCCTAATACTTAAGATTTATAAGCGTCATTTCTGGATTTAAATTTAAGAATTGTGAATAATAATCTAGAAACGAAAATATATGATGAAAGTGACGATTTTAATTTTGAAATTGTCGGCTTTCCACATCATGATGGAGATGTCCCTCGAGCAACATCATACGGTGTCTATATTTCACAGCTTATTCGTTTTGCATGAGCTTGCTCAAAAATAGATTATTTTAATGACAGAAATCTTCATATGACCAAGAAATTGTTACAACAGGATTACCGTTATCATAACCTACGGAAAGCTTTTAGTAAATTTTACTACATATCGTCTTAACTGTTAGAAAAATATAATACGCCCCTTAAAACACTTATAAAACTTAGACTTACACACCCGGAATAATATGAAGATGTAGTTTTTAAAATTCGGAAAATTAAACATACCCCCCTTTTTTCAACCAATTTTTTGTTGAGGATATGATGCAAAAATCATGAAGCACAGTGCATGTTTGGTGATTGACCCCTCTACAGTTAATTGCTACGCCTTCCTATTTGATGGTGCGATGACTAATAAAGTGTAGGACTCCATGATGCTTTTCTCCTAAATCCTACATACAACGGACTGAGGGAGTTGATTTTTGTCTTACAGATTTCTTAGTCGTGCCCTTAAAAGTTGGGCTCTTGTTGCTCTGACTACAGACAAGTTGTTGAATACATTTGTGTAATTGTACCTTAAATTTACCTTAATTTTATGTTTTGCTTTACTTATCTGTTACTTTTGCACTAATGTTAGAGCCTTTCTCAGCGGGGATTTTATTTACATTGTGTTGTTTAACTTGTTGAAAATAGGGTAAGTGCGAGGTTGGCATTCCCTAAACGCGTTTAAACCCCCAGTTTCCTTTATTTAGGTTACTGACCGTTCCAAGGCGGTGCCCCTATTTTCAACTGGTTGTTTTGTCTGTCTTGTATTGTCTGTTGCATATATTTTCCTGTTTGTTGTAAGCATTTTTCCTCCGCCCCACTCCCCCTTTTGCCCTCTCATTTTCCCTTGCTTTTACGCTACTTTTTGCATCCCCTCCCCCTTTACTTCCAGTAAGTTTTCGTGGCTCCCCTTTGGTTTGTCAGCCGAATCCCAAGATGGTACTTGCTTGTTTTTCCTACGTGTGTGGGTGCGTTTGTATCCTTGTGAGTCTATTACGGTGCCCTACTGTTTTCTTATTTGTTGCTTGTTCGTTTTTCTATGTTATTTAGTTGATCGTAGTTGTGTGTTTATCTTTGGTACATGAGTGTCTGCGCTTTAGTGGTTTACGTTGTAGTGCGATTGTTTTTAAAGAACATGACATTCCCTTGTATATTCGTCCCTGTGCAGCTTTCCCCTTCGGATTCCTCTCCACTCCCCTCCCCACCACCCCGACCCCTTTTCGCCCCTTGCCGTTTCCTTCCCCTCTATCAATATTTAGCATAATTAAATATGTTCTTGTTGGATGTTTGAAGCAAACCGTCTGACATATTTTTCCATTACAGCTTTTTTTTTGTTGTTGTGGGCCTACTATATAAATGCGTGGCTCTGGGGCTGTGTTTTTGGTGCTCTGTGCTTCCGAGGAATCTACCCTTACCTATTATCTTATGTACACAATTCGTTTGCTTGCTTTGCGTTTAACGCCGTTTTTCAACAGTATTACAGTTATGTAACGGTGGGCAGTTAACCTAACCAGTGTTCCGGGATTCTGTACCAGTACAAACTTGTTCTCCGCAAGTAACTGCCAACTTTCCCACATGAATCAGAGGTGGAGGACGAATGATTTCAGGCACAATGTCTTTCATCAAATCGTCACGGAATATACGCCTCGCCCGGGAATCGAACTTACGACCCCGCGATCCGTAGACCAACACTCTCCCTGTTTAGCTAAGCTGGCGGGCTACACAATTTAGACAACTTCTGAAATCTCATGAACACAGACTTCTGCCCAGTAAATATCCCATTGCAACAAGATATTTTGCCTGTATAATAAAACAAGACCTCTGTTAAAAATCGGGTCTTCCACTAGAACTTTCCAGTTATATTTGTGTGAGTAACTTATCATATATGTCAAAACTTATTGAGAAAGCTGTTTTATACAGATAAAGCAAACATGTAAATTAAAACCTTCTTTTGCCTAAGAACCAGTCTACATTTAGGAAATTTGGTTAATGATCTTCTTAGTGGTATTGAGAGACAGGAAGTCATGGCCCTTATTGCAAATGACTGAAGTGCACTAAATGTCCTAAAAGCACAATATTTTGTCTGTGAAACAACTCAATGGGTAGACTTCTAATTAAGACCTTGTACTTAAAAAATTAATTGCGTATTCATCTGACCGCCGGCTTGAATGCAATGTGCCGCAATGCAGTTGCCTTGGTCCGTTGCTCTAACTCACTTACGCTGGAACACTTTTTGATATATCATTCATAAATTATCCATATCAGTCTATATGCATCAGTCTTTATATAGCAAATAAGGGCTTTTGTCCCATGTATGCTTATCGGTGCGAAGTTACAATCAATGACTGGATGAATAAAAATAACTGAAAAGGAAAACTTCAAAAACTGAATTTATTATGTTTCGTAACACACCTCAATTTAACAAATGTTTCACAAATTGGATTAAAGCATTGCTGGTGATGATATCAAACGCGATAGCATGGTTATATATTTTGTTGAATGCCTTAGTGGAACTTTGAAATTAAAAGATCATGTAAATTGCAATTGTCGTACAGCCATGTTGAATTCCATTCAAATTAAGAATATCCGATAATATTTAACCAAAGCACCCATTGAAATTTTAATTTTGTCTCTAGGTTTTTCACATCTGGATTACTGCAATTTTATAATGTATGGTACAATTGACAGTGAAGTGCATAAGATGCAACGTAGTCAAAACATATGTGCAAATATTTCCAAGCAAGCAATGAATGACTTACATTGGTTGCTGGTGAAAGCGAGGATTGAGTTTAAGATTCTTTCTTCATGCATAGCTGTCACATTTGCAGGACACATTTGTATTTAACAGAACTGCTCACATAGTATGTTTCTAGTAGGTCAGGTTTGATATCATCAGAAAATTCTAAATGTCGTTTTGGTTTTACATACAACAAGTGCAAACACATTTAAGGTATTAGATCCATAAAAGTGTACATCTCTTTGAAGAGTTTTCAATTCTTACAATATACCTACTTTAACTTAAATTTTTCAGAGGGTATAGGTTCAAGTCAATTTATTTTCCTTATATTCCTTTTTTCTAGTTTTTACTTTTTTCAAAACTTATTTTTAATTTATTGTACAAAAGTGAAAATGTTTTATTTGATAAGTGATTTCTTGCTGTTCAAAGTGAATTTACCTCTAAAACAGAAGGGGTAGACTTAGATATCTTTAAAAATACTGAGTTACATGCGGTAAAATGTGGAAAAATGTAGGTATTTTTTACTTCTGTTTCGAAGTTATTTTTAATAAAGTGAGCAACATCTAAAACAATCCCATAGGACTCGACCTTAATTTTTAATTTGTGTTGGAGTTCTGTCTCATTAAATCCTTTTACTTTAGGCACCCTAGAAAAATTATATTGACAGTATTATTTTGTGTTTTATAATTGTTTACCAATAGTTTGATGCTTCTTTTATCAAAATTAATGCTAAAATGATTTCTCTGCAAGCGTTTTAGACAGTTGCCATCACTGTGTAATTTATAAATTGATAAAAAAGGCACGGTAAAGGTTGTTTTAAAAGTGAAACATGAATATGCCAAGCAAATGCCATTTTTTAAACGTTCTTATTAGGTATCAAATACCTAAAAGAGAGAATTATCTGTACTATTGGTCCAAAACTGTGGAATGAATTGCAATTAGCATTACGCAAAGGTAAATCACTAAAGACATTCGAAAATTTTTATATACTGTATTTAAGAGACTTCATGGCATTGTTTAAAACTTATTGTTAATTGTATTTCATATGAGATAATAGCTGGTGTTTTAAATTTTATGTGAATTTCTAAAATGTTATCAAAAACACCGTAAGATTTGTTAATGTTCAACGTCGTTGAATATGTCATTGTATAGAAATATGAGTTTAATCAAACAAATTAGTTTCAGTTTTCTTTAGTCTGCTCACTTGCTCATCTATTTGTAAATTCTGTTTACTGTGAATATTCATTCTTGCTTTTCTTTACTTGCCCTGTTACTACTTCCATTTGTCTACCCGTACCTGTTTTTGTTTCTTCAGTATAATCATAATGTACATGTTGTTAGATATTTGAAGCAACCCGTCTGATACCATTTTCTATTTTTTGCAGAACTCATCTGTGATTTTTGGCTCTGGTCGTGTTTGCTAACCATTTTGCTTCCAAGAAATCAACCCTTACCTGTTTTTACAATTTCGAGAAAATTAGTTGTTTTCATTAACTTCCTGATTTCTTGTGTTTGTTACTTGTTAAAAGGTTCAAAGCGGCTGGTTCATAGAATACTGTGCTGTTGCGAGCAATAAAACACATTGCCCTGAAAACTTCGAAGAATTTTTCAAGCAAAGAAGACGGTGGATAGGTTCAACTTTAGCAAATCTGTTACTGCTGCTAAAGAAATGGGACTACAGTAATTATATTTAGCAATTATAACAGAATACAAAGCAATTTTGACATGCTCGATTTGACAACATTTAATATGTATTGGTTATAACAATCATTTCTTCTACGCATACATATAATATGAATTTATTTCTTTGGGTCTTATAATTATCTAATTAACTTTACTCTCAAAATATGTTTGTCTATCAGGAAATCAAAATACAAACTAAAATACTTCATTGCAATTATATGTTACAAGTAATAAAAACTATGTCAATTGTTTGGTTTCAGTTAAAAGACACAATGATCGAGTTTCCTCTTTGTTCCGGGTGTACCAAGCCGCATTACTATTTGCATCATTAGTTGGACCAAGTACAATCATACTAATTGTTTCAGGTAGGCAATAACAGTCAATTAATTTCCTATTCCTTAAACGTTTCTTATATTAGAGCGTTTAGAATCGTAAAATTACATACGGCAGATTAGATACCATCTAACATAATATTTGATACAGGACATTTTTAAATGATATAATATAATTATTTATACTAACTACAAGAGAGAACAGTATATGTAGGCAGGCTTAGTTTGCTCAGAAACCAATTCCTGATGCGAGACGTTTTGCAATTGATATATTATCGAAAGTTTCTGGTTATATAAGATGGCCTGATGAAAATGTGCAAATACATATGACATAGACTTTCAATAATAATAAACTGCTAACGTTCAAACTTGTTTTCCAGGTGGACTTAAATATGGATGGGATTTAAACATAATCCCAACACTTTTAATACAACTTGTGTTGTGTTTTACTTTCGGAACGATATGTATATTGAATTCCATATCTTCCCCCATGAAGATCAGCGTAAGTTATGCGTACTTATTAGTGTAACTGTTTCATATTAAAATATTATATGTTTTTGATATTTAAATTTTTCAAAGTTGCTTTTGAGATAAACTTTCTCTGTGTACTCATACTGAAAAAGTTCTTTTTAACGAGTTTCCAGTTTAATCATTTTATAATATTGCTTGGTATTTCTATTTACGTTTTGTTATGACGTGTTAATTTATTAAGGCAAGTTTAAGATATAATATCTAGCATTTTTAGCTCGTCTGATTTTTTAAAACAATCTACAAGGTATTACCGTCACTTGATCGTCGGCGTCGGGATTGGTTAAATTTTTTTGTTTAGGTCCACCTTTTCTCAAACACTGTAAGAGCTACAGCTTTGAAACTTTTTACACTTGTTTACTATCATAAGGGGACCACGTAGATCAAGAACCATAAACCTGATGTGCATGTTGTTATAATTACGGCATGTTTTGTACTTAGAAAATTTGAGTTTCTTGATTAAGGAGGTAGGTTACCTTGTTACAAGGGTAAATTCAAGTTAGTTTAACCGCAGCATTTGTTTGTATTTCGTGTAATATGAAGTTTTACCTGCTACAATCTCAATTTCGTTTGTCTCTGTCCCTTCAAATTCAATTTTTATCTAGGTTTGAAGAACATGACCCTCTAAAGGTATTTCATATTGAAAGAAGAAAGAAAATACGGATATTTAACACTTTTCAGTGTATTTTAGTTTCATTGATATCCGTAGAAGTCTGCATAATTTATGATTTTACTAGTATGCACGTTAGCTTTCTAATATAAGCTTTAAATGCATATGTCGCGGGGCTCGTGTTTCCATGGTAACGCATTTTCTCTCATTTTTAAACAACTATGTATAAAAATAGGGGTTTTCGACGGCTTAAGTGGCATTCTGTTAATGACTAACATGGAATATTTGGGAAATATTATAAGCAAAATACCATGCACTTTACATGGTACCCTATTTTTCTTAAAGTTTACATTAACCATGGCAACAGAGATGTTTAAAATAGCTTATATCTTGCTTTTTGTCGTAATTTCTTATAAAAAAAATATTGAATAAGATTATCTTTCTAATTAATGTAGCTTTAAAACATATTATTTCTAACGTAAGTTATATTTTCTTGTTATTTGCACTGATTCAAACAAATTTCACAGCTTAAAATACATACGGCAGTACCCCTCGCCTGACATTTTTCATGGAAAAATCGTTCAGCATGCTGATATTATTGTAATGGATATTTTTGAAATGAAAATAAAAAGCCGAAGCTGTGTTTCTTAAATAGACCAGTGTCAACGCTTTTGAATTTTACATTTAGATACATAGGTCACGTGCTTCGTTTCCATGGTAACATCAATTTAATTTAAGGAACCACATTTTCCTACTGAAATTTGAACAATTTTAGATCTTAGTTTTAGTATATAAGTAACAAATTATCAACGGAACCTGAAAAATAGGTATTACAAATCAAACTGCTAGATTTTTTATTTGAAAATGGCCGTTACAAGTAACCTTTCATCCAACTATATTCCAAATAATATTGGTTACCATCATCCATTTTCTTACAATCCGCATAACGTTTCAATATAACTACATAAAAGAATCAAAATATTGATGATTATTCAGAGCAAAAGATTCATAACAAATATTTCAGCAAATATTTGTTATTTGAAGATAGTTAAAATAAAGAAAATGAAACAGAATTACGTACTTTCAAGATAAAAGCTATTAATTTTGCGCGGTAACTGACACGTAACGTCATGACGTGAATGACGTCATTTTAAAGCAACATTGTTTTGAAGCGTTTCTGCGGCAATTGATTCATTATTTCTGCATTATTAAACCATAAAGTATCAGATCGGAGGCAGGTTCATGATTTGTTTTCAGGAGAATGAATATAAAAACACATTTAATTTGTCGTAAACGTCGTCGTAAATCGTCACGTTAGCTTCCGGTTGAACATGCGCACATACAAATATGAAGGTAACCTACCTCCTTAAATGTTTTGTTCAAGTCCACATTTTCTCTCAAAAACTATATGAGCTACAGCTTTTAAACTTTGCACACTTGTGTATCATCATTCGGGGACTATGTAGGCCAACACCCATAATCCTGTATTTTGTCAGAATTATGGCCCTTTTATACTTAGAAATTTTCAATTTATTGCTTAAATGTTTTGTTTAGGTCACCTTTTCTCAAATACTATAAGATCTACAGATTTGGAACTTTGCACACTTGTTTACCATCATTAGGGGACTATGTAGGTCAAGAACCATAACACTAACCTGCAATTTGTAAGAATTATGGCCATTTGTGTACTTAGAAAAATATTAACTATAACTGTTTCCTTACATATTGTCCAGCACTTACAGACGAGCTATGACACCCGTAGACGGTGCTCTTGTTTAAAAAGTGTCATAACACGACATGGTGATTTCATCGTGTGTTATTCAAGTCTAAAAGGGGGCTTTAATGCATACTTACAGCAATGAGAAATATTTTGATATTTTCTCCGTTTGGGGAAGCAGTTTAATGTCATAACTGTTTATATACAGGACAATACTGACATTTGCTTTTTATATAATTATGTTAAAAGTGACATCATGATGAAGCAAGAAACAAATAATTTTAAATGAAAGAATGTCTTATGTTGTAAAGATTTATTTTGTTTGTAATAAGATCATATAAAGTAGACATTGTGTTATGCAAATAAAATTTATGTTGATTTGAATTGTTCAATAAATTCATTCAACTAGCTCAATGAAACTTAACTTGCTGATCTGTTAAGGAATATTTTTATGTTGAAATGACTTTTCCCTTCTTTAAGATAATTTTTATTTTTCCTTCTTTTCGAATAGGAACAATAGAAAAAAGCTGCATAATTCAAAATTCAAAGAAAGATAATTGATAGGGATGATTAATAATTCAGAATAGGGATTATAAGGATTTAAAGCTCTATAGTAATCCATTTCCGACTGAAAGAAGGTATTTTTTTTCTTGTATTCTGGACTTAAGATGACATTTGCATTTTCCTTTCTAAAATTGTAGAAAAATTTCCTTTAACAAATTAAGCATGAGTTATACATTTTTACTTTTTATCATATACCTACGAATTTTCTGTTTGAAATTCTTGTATTGAACTCCAGCACATACAGACATATATTCAATACTGGGACTCCTAGTTTTAGCTTCGGCATAGCGAGTAATTAGCCTTAGTGGTCTAAAATCACAGTCCATTTAGAATAATGTAACAGTCTATATCAGGAAATGATCATTAAAGCAGTATCTTGATCCTCAATGAAGCATCCAGCTTGTCGGATTCTGGCCTTGCCCCCCCCCCCCCCCCACACCCTCCCCCCTCGAGCTGAATACAACATTGCAAATCAATGTTCTGTTATGATAACCCTACTGTTTTTCCATATAGCATTAATATAACGACATAATTAGTGTTTATCGGAATCTTAAGAGTACCAACTCTTTCTTTTCAAAAAGGCAGCGAAGTTCTTCACTATATTCTATGCGATTGTAATGATTCCTGTACTTGTGGGTATGGCGGTTCAAATAACGACAGACTTCATTCACACACCAAATGCAGAACCAAACTGTATGTTACATCGTGCTAGTTTAATTTGATAAAAAAAGAGCTGAATATTCTTTCCTTTATGTGCTAAGCAACGTTTTCTTAAAATATGTGGCTATGTATATGCAACTGATATAAGGCATTTGTAAATGAAATTTTGCAGATTAAGATACTTTCTTAGAACAAACCTTCTACAAATTGTGTAATCGTCTGTCTGAAAATGTACAATGTACAACTTTTAATTATTTTCATGTTTCCGCAAAAATTGTATAGACTGCCAACTTGTGTTATGAATGAATTAACATTAGTTTTAAATCTTTTGTCTGTATGGAATTTTCCCTTAAGATATCGATGCGAGCATAAAAGTATCGACGTCAACTGTTTACCTGGTTGCAATGACGGGCATATTTGTAATAACTGGAATACTTCACACTATGGAAATGTTTTACCTATTTCATGGAATTTGGTATCTTCTATGTCTACCCGGTGGCTACTTGATATTGATGATCTACAGCATCTGTAACATCACAGACAGCAGCTGGGGTATGTACTTGTTTAAGTATTTCACTCTATATTGAACACCTGAAATGAGTATATCGCCAATCATTTACATACATGTAGATTTGTGAGCTTGAAATGATGCATTAATAGTTTCAGAGAAGTATAAGTCATAATGTCCATCCTTTATATTCCTGAATTATACATTTTGCTAAATTATTGACAGTACTTTTACAGGACATAAGGTTAAACATTAAATATATTCAGCTAAGACAATAGTACCATTTAATTTTAAAAAAAAGTATTTCTGTCTAAAATTCCTAAACTTGGGACACACTAATAAATCGTAAAAGTTATTTATCAACAAGGTTGCTACAGCCATTGTCTTCAAATTGCAAGTTTGTCTTATTTGTTTTAGCAAATACTTATGTATATTTTCCAGAACAATTTGTTATCTATCAAGTCTGTATAGAGTTGAATACTTTAAAACCTAAAAGCAATAATGATTTAAATCAGACTAATTTACTGTATGTGACGTGTAGGAAAAGTCAATACGATTTTTAATCATTTTCTTATGTTCACTCAAGTACAAATTGGGTTCTTACCATGAACATTTAGTAGTCCTCAATTATCCCATTAGCCATTAGCTTCACATCAGTTGCCGTCGTCCAACCCTACTGTTGTCGGTGGAATTTCACAAATATGAACCGGATATCTAGCTGGCTGTCGAAAAGTGTCAACTGCTACAAAACTGACATATAAACTTTCATAAGCGGATACCCACATTGCTTGAATACTTTAAAGATATATTTTGGTAAAATGCAAATTGTTTTCTGTAACTAGTATTTCCATATTATTTTAGTTTAACTTATCCTGGATATACTTGCTTGAAAATCGCATATTTCTGCAGGTACAAACAAAATGTACCAAAACAATGGGATTAAAAATATTGAAAAGAAGACACCACAGTTCCAGTCATGGTCGGATCTGTTTTTTGTAATTTATAAATCCTGCTCGAAAGGGCCATTACACATATTAGTACATTGAATACAATAGCATTATTTCCGTTACTGAAGATTTTAGAATTGTATTTACACAAGTGTATACCGCAAATATCAAAATGACAATTAGCGAGTTAAACACAATCTAAACTGAGTCAGTGACGTTGTTTGTGCAAAGATAAAAAAGGACTACATTCGACACAGTTAATCGCTACAAAGGACATCAAATTTAAAATGGAATAAGGCGTTTTTGGCTATTCGATAATACATTATATGAAGATTGTGATACAAATGGAAGCGCAAACTCAGAGTTATCATGTAAAAAAAAAATTAAACACCGTGCACATATTTTCTGCAGGTACATCTAGCCATTTTTGTTCAGTATTGTAACTAGTTAATATGTTGAGTAGTAGCTACAAATGTATCACCTTGACGGCATTGCACTTTGGGTAATATGTGTTTAAGATATTCATAAATACGATCTGATCTGACGAACAACAATATATAATTATAGAGAAGGTACAAAACTATCAAACTCGTATTTACAAGGTTTGTTCAGTGTGAAATAATAGCCATGTACACCAATTTACTAGATATGTTTATGTTTTTCTTCCTTACCAATTGCCAGTAAAACAGAAATATTTGATATTGAAAAAAGACCTTGTAAAGATATCAGAATCAAATTTGGCATCTCCTGTTTTGACAGTTTTTAAGTGATTTTGGTATTTCCCCAATTAATATCTATATCTATAGTCTCCACAGGTACATACATTCAAGTAGAGTTTAGTGTAACTTTAGTCTACTTTCAAACAATGAAAACTACTGAACTTCCTTTTGTCTTTTTTTATGAATACAAAAATCAGCATATTCTCCATATGCTATTTGGACATTTTTCGTTGTTTGTGTGTGTGTGTGTGTGTGTGTGTGTGTGTGTGTGTGTGTGTGTGTGTGTTCTTTTTTTTTTGCTTTTTTTTGTTTTTGTACGGGAATCAATGATCGCGTTAAGCAATAGTTACGTTCAAAGAATGCCAAATTGCTTATAAATACATAATTACCCGGAAACTGCAGACTGCCAAAACGAATCCATTACCATAAAATGTTAAAATTACATTTTATGACAGTGGCTCATTCCTGAACAGTCAGAGAAATGCTTCAAAATAAGTAAAGCATAATTAACACTTTTCAAAATGATTAATTAACATGATGAATATAAAACAAATCTATCTATTTTGTTACACATGTGTGATACGAAATTTACTTTTTGTGTTATTATCATCATTGAGTACCAAAAATATCTATAGGTAAAAAGCAAACACTTAATTACCTGAGGTAACGTTTCCTTAAGTCGGACAAATTCTTGAATGAAATTTGATGAACATAAAACTTTCTACTTTCAGCACAATTTATAAATAACTGTCAGAGTAAGCTATGAGAAAAGTGTGCAAGCTGTATATCGAATACAAAAAAATGTTTGAACAAATACGAGTCATATTTTGTCTGCGTAATCAGTTGTTGGCAAAATACCTATAAGTTTTTCTTTTGCTTTTGACCACTGTTTTGATGTTGCCTTCAGTTTATTGGTCGATTCAGAGTTGATATCCCCTTAAATCTTTTTTGATAGGTGCCATCTCTTCTATATGTTTGTTATATAAATATTTCGACGAAAATATCGCTTTAATGTTAAACACAGCAGCTGCTGTGCTCGTAAAGTGAATGAATTGGATGTAGAAAATAGACTTGACAAAGACAATTAGACTGTCATAAGCGTTTACTCATATTGTGTGAATACTTAGATGATATGCTTGAGTACAATGCAAATTATCTTTCTGTCTCTCCATATTATGTAAGTTCAACAGTATCAGTGTATACTTACTTGATGTTCGCATATTCCCACAGGTACCAGAGAAATGGGTAATAAAAAGGCGAAAAAGAAGAAACCTTCACGACAGTACGAGTTGTGGTCGGACCTGTTTTCTGAAATTTACAGATTCTGCTCGTAAGGACATTGATATTCCAATTACTGGAGATTTTAGAATTGTATTTACAAAATTATAATGTACGGATAACCGCAAATTTCAAAAATAAATATTGTTACGGCATATAAAGACAATAATCCAATTTAGTGCAAACTTAACAGAGTTGATAGCATTGTTTGTGCAGAGATAATTAAAATAAGGGTCACATTTAACCAAGTTCTCCTTTACTTCTTGGTATTTTCTAAAGCACATCAAGTTTAAAATAGTATAACGCGTGTCTTTTTAAGAAATCATTTATAGCAAAATTGATTTTAAATACATTTGTATCTATTTACGACTGGGCGTAATAATTTCCCGAGGGCGTAGCCTGACTGAAATTATTTCGGTTCTAATGTTAACAAATGTGTAATAGAGTTCCGCTTAAGCCGGTGCTAGGGGGTGTGAGTGCTGTTGCAGGTAGGTCGTTATACACGCCAGGACCGGAAACGGTAAAACGTTTTGCGGAATAGTTCCATTAGGGCGCAATTGATGGGGCGAATTATTCTGCATATTTAATAACCAACTCCATGTGTGTGTAAATTAACTAAGACAGTTAGGCTATGTGACATTTCGTTTAAAACATATTTTAAGTAAAATATTTTATCAGATTTGAAAGTGCTATTTCTCGATGTGTACATGCCAGTAAATAGCACGTCGACATGGCGTCAGCATAGTATCGTTGTGATGATTAAAGCATTTTTTTTCATATAAGAATATTCGATAATATATTGTATGAAGATGATTTTGATACAAACATTATATGTTCTCGTATTGAAACGTGTAACTCTAAGATCTACATTGCAAATAACGGCAACCATAACATCATGACTATGGTGTATGCTTAATTGACAACAAGCTGTAGCACTCAAACGGACGAATTGAAAAACTGTCATGGTCTTGAGAGCACTATAAAGACGATGGTTATGTCAAAATTTGAACAAAATATGACCTCTGTACCAGATTTTATTGCGATGCCCTTTGTAAGAATGATTAAATTCATTGAAATATTTTGAGGAAAATATCGCTTTAATGTTAAATACATTTGCAGCTGCTGTGCCAGAAAAGTGAATGAAGTGGATGAAGAAAATGGACCTGACAGGGACAGACAGACCACTGTTGATAATGAAGGTAAGAGCTGATGCGCAAAAGGTGCAGAGCAAGTTATCTAATAATTTGTATAATTAGTATTGTCTGACGAAACTTAAATGGCCGTACGCAAAGGTAAAGGTAAAGTTTATTGTTTTACGTGGGAAGTCAACGAAATGGAATGGATGGAACAACTTATTTCCAGCTGAGCCCATATTTACCTCCCCAGCATTCAGTCTAGGCCGATACTGCTGGAGAAAGTGCCAATTTAAGTAAATCACCCAGCACTGAACACTAGTCGGGATATCAACCGCGACCGGGAATCGAACCCGGACCGCTGGCGTTGTAGTCCAACCTGCTAACCTCTGGGCCACTGACTCCGTACGACGTAACGCTCAAGAGAATAAATCGAACGAATATACATGTACTACGTATAGTTCATTATTGGACGAGGAATTTATAAGATCAGATTTCTTGGTTTAGTGTCGTTTTTAAACACGATATAAAATTTTTATCGAATTGCTAGAAAAGTCTTTACCAAACCAACATTTAGCCGCACGATTCGCAACATCTGCACTGGGTCTGGTGAGAAAACGATTAACGTCACGCGAAAGTCGTAGCATGAGATTAAATATGTATATGTCAAGTTCGGCCTCTCTAATATTTGCAAATGTAATAATACTTTTCAACAAATTTATAGAAACAAACCGAAGAAATATCGGGATCATGTGACAACTTTAATTGAGGGAAAATAATGCAGACAGCGGTACACATTTGAAATTTCTAACTGCGATTTGTCTTAAAATTGTGTTGCAAGACTTACTTCATATGGGAGAGATCAAAAGAAAAATGGATCGAAATTATATGAAAATTGAAAATCCAAAATGATTTTTGAATATGTTTCAATACGGAGTGCGTCTTAGCTTAGAGGTACATTAACAGTATATAAACATATCTTAGCTATATTATAACAAGAAAATCTGTAAAAAGATCCTTTTCCAAGTTTAAAATTTTTATTTACAAATAGAGAAAAACAAAATGATAAACATCCACTGTGTTGCGTTCGTGGCTGACATTTGTATCATGTTAAAGAAATAGGGTTGCTATTACGTGCAAAACCCAACGTATTGCTTATAAAATGTATAGAGGAAATGTGTGTGTTTTGAGTGAATATGGAATATATCTCACTGAGAAGTGAGAAAATTTCAAAGATTTTTAAGAGCGTGTAGCGCGAGTGAAAATGTGAAAATTTTCTCACTTCTCAGTGAAATATTCTATAATCACGAAAAACAAAAAGATTTTCTTTTTATTTTATGCTTTATTACGTTGAGATATGAATTTTGCAACAATTTTTAATCTCAGCGTGGGAAACAGACGCGCGTAAACGTATATGACATCAGACGTGTTGTGACGCTAGAAAACGCACACGACATAAAGTTCCATTTTATTTTATTTCTTGCTGCTTAACGTTATGAAATTCTCTAAGTAGAATATTAATTTGAATCGAGAAATATACTATAATGAACAAAGTGCGACTACAATTTTTATCCTGTTTTAAGCAAATAATGTAAAATTTAAACACAATGTACAAGTAGATCGGCAAAGCTATATCATTTACAGTGGGTGATATGCAGTGAGTGATATGGATTATATCTCACTGATAAAACAGAGTATTTCATCAGTTAGCATAAAATATAATAATATATCGCAATATGTTCATGATTTTATATGACAAATCAAGAGTGTTATACATGTATATGCTTTTGAAAACGAATCGTTCAACCTTCAAGATAGACTGACAAAGTCTGCTGAGATCAAATAATTTTAATAATGTTGATTTCTTTCTTCATACTGACACTGATATTTGCTCCGAAAACCATTTTCTCCCTGGGCCCATAGTCAGAGACAAGAGATACTTGTATGGTATTTTTTTTCAAGAAAGTGCTATCAAAGAGAATTTTGTGGTAGAGATATTTGTTTTGAAGGGCTCTAACGACTGCATGATGAAATTTTACAGCTGTAAAAGACAAGTATTCCTGTTAAAAACTGCATTTTGTTTGCAAATATTTCTTTTTGTAAATATTTCTTTGTCATGAAAACATATGAAAATTTTGAATTATTTCTTTTAAACTTGTCAGCTTCAAATATCGTGTAAATAGTTTATGTATGTACTAATTTTCCTCCAAAGGTTACGTTTATAATTTTTAGACATGAACATTTTACAGCTTTAACTTTAAAGTTTAATTTTACAGCTGTATTTATGAGATCTGCATGTTTTACACCTGTAAATTCCAACTGTATTTAAGGTCTTTTTCCAAAATACAGGTCTATTACAGACGTACTTTCAAAATACAGATCTTTTACAGACGTTTTACAACCGTAAAAAGGTTCTGTTTTCGTACACGGTTTTCCAGTCTACCGTCAAGAAAAAAAAAACGGTTTTAAAAGAATATAATTATACAAAATATTAGTATACTTGTTACATTTTGAACTTATCAAAATCACGAAATGAATAAAATACTTGACAATACGACTATAGTTTTGGTTATGCATTTGAATTAAACATTGAAATAGGAGACAGTTCAGAAGAAGATACCGGAATGCGTAGCACAACGGATCCGGAGCCAACTACTCTAGAAGGCGAAGAGGCGGATTTCTGGACCGCGCTCATAGAGAAGCACCTAAAACCTAAAACATCTTGAGAAAAGAAATATGATGAAGGTTTCTTTTCATTGTAATGATATGACTTTTGGTTTGTTTTAAGGCTGATATCTTTAGTTTTATAGAAGAAATTTTATTGTTTCAAACCGAATCTACTGATATTTTTGCTTGATAGCGTTCTATGCCTTCTTCGGATCTGAATATATTTTATTCACAATCACAACAGCAGTCTTTAAGTGCCGTTTGGAGGCCGTAAAACGTCTTCATGTGTCTTTGTGACACTAAACTCATCAAAAGAATTTGATTAAAAGAATTCCACTAAAGCATGTACTAGAGGGTGAGTGAGATTTGTTCTTTCAATTACCTCTAATGAAAAATACCATGTATTCCTCTCATTTTTCTTAACATCACTTGTCTAATAATAGTGAATAAATAAATGGGATGGGCACGGTAAAACATCTCGATAATGAGTAAAAAACAAATAAGTTGGACACCTCTTTGGACGGTCAGTGGCAAAATCACCACTTAGCAGTTTAAACAGGTTAATTTTCACACCAAACCCCATCCCTAATCTAAACATGTTTCAAAGTTACAATACATTGTGTATCAAAATTACCCCGTCCATGTCAGCTGAATCACGCACATACGCACAGAGGTAATGGTGTCTCTAAATTGCTGCTTAATTTTACAATCAGATCTTAATTATTATGATTATTACGATAGCTACCCTTACCTATTATCTTTATTAGTTTGTGATAACGACAGCCTTGTTAAAAGAGTTTATTGCTTATATATTGCTTACGTCCTCAATAAGTCTTCAATATGACTACACGCTCTAGCAAATCTTATAAATTGAAAATAAATATATCCAATTAGATGTTGTACAGGGTACATTTTTATCTAAATGAGGGAAATTTAAAATATTAACATAAATTTTAGTACGAATATAGCAAGTTATCTTTTCAAATATTAATTCTTTTTAGAAGCTTTTTTGTTTATTAAATCGTATATTCAGTTACCTTAATTGTAACTTGATATGGATATAAATAATACATCTTAGAACTTAAAAGAGAACCATTATATCTTACATACCTAAAAATGAATACAATCATTTTCTTTAATTTAGATGTTCTTCCAGGCAATTGCTATTTAAGAAAATTTGTGACTGCAGTTCCGACATGTTTTTGTTCCTTAGAAGTGCTTATTAAAACATATTTTATATTTCGACTTTACGCAGGTCTTAAAGAATTACGAAATGAATGGCTGATGGTTCTTACTATTTCGAACATGTTATGGTTGATTCTCATCACAACGTTGTCATATAAAGGCGATATCCTGAACGTGTTTGGGACCAGCATAGTAGGTTCGTAGTCTTTATTTCTTGATTTCTTTATTATTTCTGTTCTCAGTTGGACTGTAAGTTCTCGAAACAAGATAAGAACTATCTGTCAAAGTTCTATTTAAGATTTTAACATGTAACATGTAAACACTTTTTATTGAACGCTTGGGCAAGATTTTTGTACTTAAGAAATAATTTCATGTTGTTATAGCGTAAGACATGTTTACATATACATTTTTAAATAGCTCCTGTATATAGGTCCGGGTGTTTAGAGACCTACCTCACCCTTGCGACTTATTTTTTGCCCCCCCCCCCCCCCCCCCGCATGAATTTCTTGAAAATCATTCTGGTTATACTGGTAGAATACAGCTATTCTGCAAGATGGCAAGTGGACAATTTAGGCCATTCCTGAATTATTTTTTTTTTTAATTTCATTTGCAAACGTATTCAGTAAAGCTGTTTTCAGTATAGTTTCAAGCATAGATAAAATCTGTCTTACCTTGTAGAAAGTAAAGATGGTCTACGTTCAGTTAAATATATCCTTTTCTATGCATACTGAATAAAATGATAATACATAAAATACATTGTCTTGCCCTAACATATACCACTGTCAATTTGTAACTAAATACTTGTATTTCGTATTCCTTGCATGCAAATCATGCATAATTACCGTCATGCAAATACGAAAGAATACAGTTATTCTATGGCGCGTCTTTAAACGTTAGAGGCTAAACGTGATAACAGACCCTCAAGATAAATGTAGCTTATAAAAGTTGTTGCGAGGTTTTATGTATGTGAATTTATTGTAAAGCTTTGTGTCTTATGTGTAGCTTTTCAAATATAATAGTTTTGGTGATTTACCTATGAATTTTCCTCAAGTTATTTCAAGTATTCATTTGAATAAAAAAGTATATATTTCTTTAATTTACTTTAGATTTTGCTAACTTTTGAAATTGTATGAAACGTTCCAGAATTTTAAAAAACAATTTAAAACTTTTCAGATTTTTTTAGATGTTTTAGAACTTTCTTAATAATAATATTCATTTTAAATTTTAAGAGATGAACAATATCCTAGACCGTTGGTGGGTCTCGGAATTTGTATCTATGGTTGTGTGGCTTTCAAACAACTTACGTTTCCATAAAAGTTTAAAGTAATTCTACAAAACCAAGGTGAATACGACATTATGCCGTGCCAGGCGATAAAATAATTTTGACTTGATAAATTTGCAATTTTGTTATGACGTTTTAGAAATAATAGTATTTCCATTGAAAGTTTGTGGCAGATGTTCTTTCTAGCTACGCCTGGTACACCACACGCTGTTGATAAAGAATATTTGTATATAGTTTTAGTAGAAACGGTATGCACTACAAAATTGCAGGTCTGGCAGTCCTCGTCATGTTAGGGATTCTTTCGTTGGTTCAGTTTTTAGCAATGTTAGCCCACCGCCTGTCAACTTTCGTCCATTACCTTGGAAGAGTACCTTTATTTATGTTCGACGAGACACAGTATGTAGAGTTTGCTTAGTTTATTGTTTTAAAGGTTTACTTTATTCAAAATGCATTTATACAACTTCAAATACACGTTAAGATAATGGTAAAAGCAATACTCATCTAAAATTATCTAAGACGAGTGTACAACTTTTGCGTCAGTTTGTTTACAAGTAACATTTCGTGGAATCGTTACAAACACATTAAAAACAAAGGTCGAATATGCATTGACCATAAATAAGAGTAAAGCAATTTGATTTTATGCTTTCAGATAAATTACAGAGATATAAGTAAAAACACTTCTAGATTTTCGCACTGAACTCCACCTTCTTAGGGTACTTGCGCCTTATACGAACAAAAAAAAAAAAGATTTTAAATTTTAAATGCAGTCTGTTCTGTAAGGCTTCTTAAAATAAATTTGAAGGATTTCTGGGGCATTTTCGTGTAAAGCCCAGCAAAAACTGCCATAGATTAAATATATTACAAAACAGTATATTGCTAGGCAGGTAAACAAATATCCCATTTTCTCATTTAGTGCACATATCAGCAGCAAGCAGTCAATTATCTTCGACTGTCCGATTCCAGTTACACTTTAAGTGAAACAGTATCCACGACAGATCTACCTTAGACTATAAGAAAGAGTTTCCCTTAATAAGCTTAAGCAAAATAAAAATAACTCATTGCCCCTGTCATGAATTAGAATAAATTCAGTATTTGTTTGCGAACTGACACCAAATTTACTTCCTCGATGTAGCATCATTTGTTTTTAATATGGCAACAGTTATCAATACTTGATTGCAATGTTGATGTGACCCCAGTGTGTTTGGGTCCGTGTTTTGATCTTATAGGGGAGTGGTGGAGGGCGTATTAAAGCAAACAAAAATGACAAGTGCCGTCTTTTTTGTTGTTGTTTTGTTGCTGTTGTTGTTGTTGTTATTGTTAATGTCACGGAAAAGCATGAAATAAAAAGGAAATGTATTTGTTTTTTTGAAATCTATTTCAACTCATGGACTTAAAGTGGTATGCGCCCTTTTTCGAGATTTTTTCAAAAAATCATCGGATTATTTTTCAAATCTGGATTAAGTACACGTCACAACTGCCGTTGCGTTAATGTACTTATTATTTTGACGACGGTAACATAGCAACACAATGACGTCAAAGCGCCATCTGTCGGCGGGGTGTTTTTTTTGTGGGGGTGGGGGGCGTTGTATGTTTTTTTATTAGTGCATCAAAATTAAAAGTTCAAGCTACATTGTAATCACGGCGGAATTATTTATAAAAACGTCACAATATATTTGCCGTTAATTCTGCGACTGTTTGTAAATCAGTAAAAAAGGGAATCTCATAACGTTTCAAACTTACCTGTTTTTGACTCACTGTTGCATCTTTGGCTGCGCATAGTAAACAAACGCCACGATCTTTTTTTTAATTTGCTGTGGATTCCTCTATTATTTCTGCATTAAATGGGCTAATAAAAACATACCTTCTCGGTTTAGATTTTGCAGCATTCAGCTCGATTTGAAACGCGGCGCATTGTGCGTGTAACGTCAAAATTTTAACCATTACAATATGCAGTAATTCGTATCAGTTGAATTTCTTAAAAGTTTGATATCCAAATACTCAAACAAATGTATAAAATGAATACTTATGAAATTTTTTTAATTGTGTTGGGTATAAACCAATGTAAACAACACACATACACTTTAATTTACGGACATTTCATTGCCGTTATAATATTTAAATAGTGTTTTTCCTATTTTAACTAAGCTTTTAACACGATGTTTTAGAACACTATTTAAGCAATCAACTCCACACCTGTCATATGCCAATTTTATATGTTTTTCATTCAAACCACTGCCTGTTTTCACACAGTTATGTGTAATCACGTTTATCTGAATTAATTTCCAGAACGAACCTGTATTCCTTTTTTTCATTTTCAATTTTTAAAAATTTATGTAACACTTCCTGTTTTCTCAATTATACAGTTAGCTTTCTTTGTACATTTTCCAACGAGTATAACAACTCTACCAGCTTTGAGACATCTGACACAGCATTATGTGCTTTACTCAGAATTCTTGCGTATAGTGGTCAGCATTAGGATATTATTTTCTTAATAACGATAAACTGTCTGCGAATCCAGCAATATCTTGCAAATCCATTTCCTTTATTTCGTAACTGTTCAACAAAACCTTTGCATCGAAATGAACAGTATGTGTTACTAATACGTTTTGTTGTATTTTTCTACCCAGTTCTTGAATATCTCCAGGGCACGTGATAGTTTCACCGTGTAATATTTTTATCCTCTTTTTTGTATGTTTGCTGGGCAATGACTGTAGATGGCGCAGGGATCTGTTCAGTATCACACTCGCTGACAGTATTTGTGGCTTCAATTCCACTCTCATTTTGCCTTGTGAACGTCATCCATAGTCACACTTCGCAGTTAGAGGCCCTTGTCTACTATTTTCTTCAGACATGTAACGGTTAGGTGAAGTTCAATGACCTTAGCCGACCCATTTTAATTCGGTCGGCAAGAATGCTTCCTGACTAATTATACCCCAGCAAACATGTTTGGGGGTGGGGGGAGGGCTATATAGGAGTCAGTTTTGCATGTCCCGTCCCGTCCCGTCGCGTCACGTCGCGTCCCGACATACCTGGAAGGACTGTAGTTTAATTATTATTCCTCAAGACCAGATGACGTGTTGAACACATCACAACTTAAGGTCAAAGGTTAGATATTGGGTTTTTGCTCCATAACTTCTATGTGCCTGGAAGGGTTTTATTATTAGATGGATTTGATTCAAACTTAAAATATTTGTTCAACATCATCACCCATATCATATGACACAATGGCAATAACTTTTGCACCAATTATAAATTATGCTTCGCTTTGTACTTAGAATTTCAGGTTAGAGTTTTGATACACTTCCACTCTATCTCAGTTATTACTAAATGGATTTGATTCGAACTTAAAATAGATGTTCCACCTTATCACCCACATCATGTGACACAAGATGCATAACTCTAACACCAATTTTTCATGAATTATGCCCCCTTTTACTTAGATTTTATTATTAATTTTGAGGCATTTTCATTATATCTGAGTTATTATGAAATGCATTTTATTCAAACTTGAAGTTGTTGTTCCACATCATAACCCACTTCATATGACACAAGGTGCATAATTCTTGCACCAACATTTCCTGAATTATGCCCCCTTTTTGCTTAGAATTATACTTATATAGTATTTTGATACACTCTATCTGTACTTCTCTTATTATTTGATATTTGTTAACACAGTCTCAAGCTATTGTGCAATATTCATCCACCGTTGGAGTCATTAAACACTCCTGTGACAGTTCCAGTTTACTTAGATGTGTCCAGTTTGACTATCCAGCATCGAAATAGTCAAGCGCACTGTCTCCTGTGACATCTCTTGTTTTACGTAGTTATAGTCTCTTTTCAACTTTAAATTTGCCAAACACATGGTTCCTGGACAATAACTCAAAAAAGGCTTGACAGATTTAAATGTTTTTGGTACACAGGTGTACCATCATAAAATACAGGTCAAGTTCGATTTAAATTGCAACTCCTTGTGGTCATGTCTTTCTTATGGTTGCCATTCTTCTGTGACAAGACCGTACTGTGGGGGTATTCGTCACTCCTGTGACAGTTATAGTTTACCCTTTCTTCATATTCTACAAGACTTCTTTCTTACGGCGAAATTAACGCATTTCTTTGTTGATGTCACGTGACATAAAATTGTAGAAAGATACTCTTTTGCTTCAATGTATACGTTATTGGGCTCTTCCAAACATTTATCTTATGTTGATGTGAGTCACAACCTTTAAATGCATCTGTAAAGAATGTCTACACTGGAGAGCTGTACAAGTCAACTACTAAGCATCTTAGTGAATGAATATTAGGAGTCCGAGTTTGCCATATGTATACCTGTAGTTTATACTACAATCCTCTAGTTATCAAATGATACAGATAGTAACATACATATGAAAGTACATTTTATACCTGCCATTAACCTTCGGTATCAAAATAATTATAACCTTGCACGAGTGGTATCTTCTATACAAAACGTAGTTACGTTGCAGTCGGAGTTACTCGGCCTATTACATAGGTCTCGTCATCAAATAATAATTATTTATCGCAAATCATTTACAAAGTGACAATTGTTCAAGCCCTTTTTTCTAAATGTGGATTTTTGTCTGATAGACTATTATTATTATTGCCTCTCCGTTGCCAACCGCCATCACACGAAACGGATTCTATTGTTCGAGGTCTGAACGAAACAGAAAATGATAGCTTGTTTTGTTTATTAATACTTACCATTTCTTTGGTTTGAACCAGTAGGTATTAGTAGTGCAACTTGATTACGTCGTTTACTAAATACAGAGAAACCGGGTTCGTTACCATGCCACTTGAGGACTGCGCTAGGTTAGATAACGATAACGCATGTGTCATAGAGTTCTGAAAAACACCGAATAGATATTCTCAAAGCAATAGCGACTATCTACTACAACCAGATTTCTTTTCTATTTGTGGTTGTTATTAACATTTACGGTGCAAGAACAGTAGAACACCTCTAAATCAGGTGACATTTTTGGTACAAATAAAATGCTTGTCAGTTAATATCTGGTATACTAAAAAGGAAGAAAAAAATCAATGATAATACAAGAAACATATTCGCGATGTCCGGATTTTTTTCATAAAGTCGTCCGGTATCTGGAATGCACGGGTAACCAGTTTAGCGGGATATGTCGTGTCGAGAGAGAATTTAGTTGCTAAATCAAACGAAGTACTAACACATACTAATAAAGGAAAATAATACATGCAAAATGTTGAGCTGAATGCAAAAGACATAAAATGAAAACATGAATTTTTTTTTTTTTTCGTCAAGTACGACTATACAGTTTGTTTTCTTATTATTATATTAATATATTCATTTCATATCGATGTGTCTGTGTGACTTTTTATTATGATTCGAAAGGAATATGAGGTATTATTATACCTCATAAACATTGACCATTTTAAAATCCCATAGTGCATTCGATTGCGTTGCGCTTGTGTCAGTTTCACCGTGATATGTGTTTTTCAACTAGGACTTTCGTCAGTAATGCCAAAAGTATAAACGAACATGTGCATGTTCGTGCACATACCCTGCAGGTGCAAAATATGCAATACTGATCAAAACGCTTAATGCGGTTACTCTGACTGTGAGTCGCCAAAAATAAATTAACGTATAGCTGCAGTACCTATTTTAAATATCAGTATGTGAAATTTCGTATGAATACATGCATTATTAATGAAATAGTAGTACAATATAAACTGACCAAATAAGAATTGTACATGTGTTGAGTGTATGTGATTTAGCAAAATGTGGTAACGTATTACCAATTGCTGAAGTTCCGAACACTGGAAGTTCCTCTTGCATGGCTTGGGTACATGGCTCTTCTGCGAATTCTTCGAAGCACTTTCCAATATTCTTTTTCCAGTTGTTTGAGTGTCTTCTGGAGAATTGTCGGTAAATTAAGTTTTGAAAGGATGTTATTTAATTACCTCTTATCGACTCAAGAGCTAACCATTGCTGCAGTAATTATCAAAAACAGGTACGTCTAAAACGTTGACGTTGTATTTTTACTGAGTTACACATACTTGCAGGGTTAACGGCAAATGTATTGTGATGTTTTTATAGATATTTTCGCCGTGAATACAATGTAGTTTGAATTTTGATGCACTTAAAAAAAAGATACAACGAAAAAAAAAGAGTCGTTATAAGTCCCGCGGCAGAATTTCACAAGGGCCCAGAAATCAATTTACACACGCGTCTGCTTTATATCATAACAATTCATGTAGCCATACAAAGTAACAGATCAAATATATTTGCACTATTTCCTTTTTTACACAAGTAGGTCGACGTAACGTAGCCGTTATCGGGTATTACTTATAACTAAAATGGGTGGTTGTATAAGAATGTTCGTTATTTACATGCTCCCCACATATTTGCATTTATTAATATATATTACCATCACAATTTTGAGAAAATAATGTGATTGTAAAGAGGTAATGTATAGATAAGAAACTTTACTGCATCTTCGAAAGGTATCAGTACGATATGAGTTTATAAAAACAATTGTTATTAAAATTTCATCACATTAAGAATTTGAACGAGTTATTTTTAACTTTAATAAGATGTCAACCAAACGCAGCAAAATGTGACGAAAATCTATTTTATATTATTTTCTTATTTGCAGAAGAAATCGCCAACCCGTTGACAAAACCCGAAGCTGGACTGTATGGTTCCGCCAAACGTTTTTATTTTGTAGACGGGATTCTAGACCGAATCCACGGAATTTTCAACCTATCAATTAGACCTAAATTTTGTTTCGCATTAGTTATGACACTGGAGAGTTTTACATTATTTAGGAAGTATTTTCTCCTGATAAATGTTAACAGTGATTTCCCCTTTGCTGTATACTTATTTTAGACTTGTATGATTTATTGAAATTTGTCATTTATAAATTTGATTGTACTTGTTGATGATTATCATGTCACATGTTTTTGTTACGGTTTTCCTTCAGCTAATTTATTGCCGCAGACAGATATTGCATCGGACATAAAATATCAGTTTACTTGTGTTAATAATAATGTATGAGAACTTTTTATATTTGCAACTGAAAGATATTGCATCGGACATTAGATATCAGTTTACTTGAATTCATAATGTATGAGAACTTTAATTCGCGTATTTCAAATATTCGTACATGCGTGCACGTCCGTGGTGTTCGCTTATTAATACTACATGGATTATGATTGCAAAAACACTTGTTTGCAACTATTTCAGCTATTTGTGTGGATGATGTTGTAACATTGAAGAATGTACAGTGTAACTTGTATCAAGAGACCACCTAAGGGAAGGATGAAAAGGTTTATTAACACAATTAGTCTCTAAATACAAGTTGAACATAATTTGTTCTTTTACACACACAAAATAGGAACCGAAGAAGTGGTCCATTGATTCAAGTGTTCACTTAGTAGACAAGGTGGTGTTGGCGTATTTCTAATTCATAGTCATTTAATTTCATTCTAATTCATAGTCGAAAATTATGACATGTCTTTAGTTTGAACCAAGTTTAAACAGGTTTCGTGAAACAACTTTTGGCACAGTCTGCTCCTAACTTAAAATAACAGTTAACGCTGTAATAAGTAGACATTATGATACAGGATGTATAATCGTTGTATTTTATTCATTTTAGTTTTTTGCATTATGTTTACGTGTTTATAATAGGGTGAATCTTGGAAAAGCTGCAAAAATGGTATAACCATTCACAATTTAATAATTCTTAATTACAGTGTTTTAAGATATTGCAACATGAGTGTGTTAAAGTGTCTAAGGTCTGTTACTTCATATACAGTGTAATCTTTTCAAATGGTAGAAATCATTACGTCACCTTAGCGCAAAAAGTGAGTATGTCCTTATTTGAATTATTGCAGTTATCCACTTTTTTGCACAGAGGTGACGATTACTTGTTTGTGCCCCTAGACAATTTTAAGGGGTACTTAGATTTTACCTTGTCTGTTCGTCCGAATTTTTGCCTTGCATATCTCAAAAGGTATTTGACAAAAAGTCGACAAACATCACAGAGTTGTTATTCAGCACGGAAATGTATGCTCCTGGTATATTTATTTGGGTCTCACACAGTCAGACAAGATTTATGGCCCTTGACGTAGCCAAAATATGCATAAAAAGGGCACATGTATTTCAAAAAGTATTTGACCCAGGATTATATATGGTCCGGATTTCTGGCAGTTACACTAGAGTAATGGCCCATGATTTTCAAAAATATGTACAAAGGGCATACAGGTTTTTGTTCCATGTATCTCAAACATTATTTTCTTAGAGTGATAACACATATGGGGATTGTTATAAAGCAGTAAATGAAGTTGTTCAACTGGTATTCTGGTTTGGATTTTACTCAACTAAGCCAGTGTAATGGTCATTAACTTAATAAAAATATATAATAAATGCTTAAAAGCTTGTATGTAATTTTTGTAAACAATAATTCACCTACAGTCATACAACCATTTAGGAATATTACACAGCATTTGACTTTGCGCCTGCGGTTTTCTTTTTCTTTACAAGACTAGAGTTACGCCCTTTGACTTAGTAAAACTTAAGTTTGTGTCCAATGTATCTCAGAATGTGCTTGACCTAGATTCATAAAAGATCAGAGGATGTGAAGTTGTGCACCAGGTTTTCTTTTAGGGATTACATTAAGCTAGATCAGAATTATGGTAGTTCATTTATTGAAAAATACATATACAGTTTGTGCTGCATATACCTTAAAAATAATTCACCTCTAGTCATCAAACCATAAACATTGACAGGAGTGAGGGTAACTGTGTCCTATGGACATACATCTAGTTATTTTTGTAATTACAACATACATGTACGTGATATGTTTAATAATAAAAACGAATCAGCATAACTGAATTAAATTCTTACTAATCCAAAACACAATGCACTCACCTGAGATGTATAATTCAAATTGACTCAGTCATTGTTGGTTGCGTGCTATGCTTTTTCAGATTTTATTTCAAATATGAAATACATCTGACTTGTTTACCGTGCCTGAAGTAATGTCAGAATCACTGATCAACTTTACCTAACTGTAAATGCCAAGTGTCTTCATTTGACTTAAATATTGTTAGCCTGGGTGTGATTTATAACCCAACTCACATTTTTATGGTGTTATTTGAATTAAAAGATGAGAGAACAAGTACAGTGAGTTTTGCACATTATAAAATGAGATACGTTTATCGATACACGTACTATGCATCGGTAAAGGGATGATTTAAGCGCTCTCTAAACTTTTGATTTGTATGTCTCCGGAAGCTGACATTTTGAGAAACCTGAATGACTTTGACCTAGTGTTTTTATTATACATGTATGTAATTATTTTGTAAAACATTGAATCCATTCAATGTCATTTTAATAGAGTTACGATAACGATAAGTAGGCGCTAGTTGGCTTAAAGGGTGTTTTTGAACTCCATTACCTCTATAACGAACATACTAAACCAACCGAAGTCTGCTTTTATTTTTCAAGGTTGCGTTCTATGCTTCCAACATATTTTCTAAAATATTTCTTCAAGTCACAACAACAAGTATTTACAGGAAACCTAGATCCGATGGAAAACGTATAAACTTCCATTACATTAATCGTTATCTTATGTATTGACGAGTTTTAAAAAGTCGCCCCGACTTCATCTCAGTGTTGTTATATTTTCTGGTCCTTCGGGATCATTGATTTCAACTCATTTAGATTTGAAGATTGAATACTGCTTAATTCGGTGCTAGGGGGCGTGGGCAGTGTTGCCTTTTCCATTACTGCCCATGAACAGACTCAATCAAACCGAGTCTGCAATTTTCACTATTTGCCTTGTTCTCGGTGCTTCCGAGGGATCTACTTTCCAGATTTTATTACATTAAAAGTTTATGACACGTACTTACCTATATAACAATGACATATTATCGTTACGACTCGGTGCTAAATATTCTCTAATTGCCGTAGGCCCGTAACGCAAGTCTATCGGGTCATATCGTCAACTTATTAGTCCCCTAACGGTGGAACACCGGAGGGGATTTTAAGAATGTCCTCCGTAGGTCCGCCTGTTCGTCCGCAAATCTGGATCCTGCAATTACTACAAGCAAGGTTCATAAAATTTAATATGTGTATAGAGGGCAGTATGTAGATAATGCACGTATATGACGTATGCTTAGCAGGTGAATTGAAGTTTGACGTTAACAACATACCAGTATGTAAAATTAAGCTTAAAAATAAAGCTCAATGGTAATAAAAAAACCCACAAAGACAATTACAAATATTTTGCCGATTTAACATATGAATAAAAGGCATTCACTCTTAGTCCTGATTTGTTTTGGCCTGGAAACAGATTGGGCTAACACATTTTCGCTTATATGCCATGTGTTTTCAATGCCTTTAACCTAATTTTTCACATTTATACAATCATGCACACACGTCATAAGAGATTTTTTATGAAAAGTAATCTCTTTTATGTGCTTGTAAGAATGTATGTATAATTTAGCCTTGTAGAAGTCTGAAAATAATGATGATATTTTTATGATGTTGATGACGGCGATGATGATGATAATGATGATGATGATGATGAACTCATGATATATGAAGAGGAAGGTTAAAGCCGTCGATGTTGACGACGGGATAATGTTGATAAAAACGATTGTTTTTCATGATACTGGTATTTGTGTCCCTTAATGCTGACCTTGTATAATTAATCAATATTATTGCGTAACATTTGTCTTCATTTTGGGCTTCCTTATCCTAAAATACTTAAGAAGAAAGACTGTCATAATATCAAACGATAAACTATTATAGCCCGGGGTTACCTGAACAATATTCTGACCGAAATTAGTAAGAGTATAGTAAAAGATACGTGCTTGTTAAATATTAACAGTTTGAATAAATTTGGTGAAAGTTAAACAGACAGACAGACAGGCAGACAGACAGATAATTCCATTTTAATAGTCTCAACTTACACGTACATGTATATAAATACTTTGCACGAAGCAAACAGACCGAGACATTCGTTCGAATAGCTCCAACATAAATAGGAGGACGCTCATTAGACAAATTACTAACAAAGAGAAATAACCAATATTGTAGAGCGAAATCTGAAATGCAATAGTAGTCACCCTTTATTCATAAGGTAGTTGACACTTGCATTCCATCTGTTTACAAATTGAAAGGAAGGTAATGTAGTTCATTCTTTTATTCACTTCTTAAGATCGTGGGGACCCGCCTTCCTGCGGAAGCAAAGCAGACTTTTTAAAGTATGTGGCTGGAGAAGGACTGAAATTAAGAAAACGTGCATGTTTTCGAAATCAACTTGACATGATATATCGGTGATTTTTGCAGATTGCATATCTCTAGATCTTAATGCTATCGGATACTAGTATATTTTGTGTGCAAGTGTTTTTGCCTTAGATATAATATCTCAAGACAGACGTCACGTTTTCAGAATATGTTATAAATGAATTTGATTTTTTATTTGCGGAGACGTGTATGCATTGGGTTATGGCTTGCGACCACTTAACAAGTAGAAATATACTTTAGATGGTGAAAGTTAATCTTTAAATGCGTAAGAAAAATGAAATTCAAGTTCATTTCCGCGAGCACTGTTGAAATAGCTAACTACCAAAACATCATATACATTCGAAAACCAAACTTGATATCGCTATAGTACATTTAATAAAACTGAAAGGATATGTTCTTCAAAATTAATTTAAACGTGACTTCTGATCTTCTAAAATGGACCGATCCATCATTCAATTTAGGCAGTACCACTTATTATTCAAAGGGGTATTTAATAAAAAATGAAAATTTACTGACAGAATTGCCAACAGTGCAGACCATGATCAGTCTGCACGGATGTGCAGGCTGATCTTGGTCTGCACTGGTCGCAAAGACAGAATCACTTGCCACCAGCAGGCTAAAGGTAAAAATCAACTTCTAAGCCTAAATAAAATATACATTACTTGCTGCAGCCGACAACAGACAAGAGTTTGATAAAGAGAATAAAATTCACAAAGTGCGTTAGAACTATTTTATTATACGTTGATCGTCCTTACACGGCTGTAACTCTCACGCGTATCACGCGTCATTATCAGGACTTCTACGTTTAGCTTATGTTTACTGAAAGCATTTATTTATAACATAGCCGCAATCTCAAAACTAAGTAGTAAACGATTGATAAAGTGATGTGGCACGTGACTCAAATTGATATGAAGCTTCACAAAATACGTGCACTACAAAGAACAATGCTTTTCATTTACCTTCGTAATCAGCAAAAATGTAGACTGGCTCCCGTCCCTATGTTTGTTCTGTCATATTTCTCACATTTAAATTTTCTTCATTAACAGTGGAAGTAACTCCAGCAGGTTGCTTCTGTATTGACAGTTTTTATTGCCCCTGGCACCGAACATAGGTTTATCCATCAGATAAAACGTGCTATTTCAGAGGCTTAAAATTTACTTGTAAAAGGTTTACAATATTTCAAAAACAACAACCATGCTGCCAGGGAGCCAGGCTAGCAGTGGTTTATGTACTTGATGTAGATATTACTTGTTATTGTGGAATTAAATTTTTCGCTGTATACAAAAAATGATTTAAGAATGGAATACTACATGCATACGTCTGCTGTGCGGAGCTGAAGACAATTTCTTACTAGTTTCATTTAGCCCTTATCATGGTGGACACGACTGATTCTGCCTTTGCTGTCAATGTAAATCATGATCAGACTGCAAGGATATGCAGTCTGATCATGATTTGCACTGTTCGCCATTCACTCAGTATGTATTTGGTATGCACACCTTTTGACAGTTAATTGTGCTGTCCAGTATGAAAGATGGACAAGTTCATTATAGAAATGTAGGAGAAATTTAGAAGAAGCTAGTATCTGTTTCCAAGTTTAAGCTTGGATCGGGTTTCAGTTCGGCGTTATTTGATTTTAAAACGAACTATGGTCTTGTTCCTAGTTCCGTTTGCCCCAAACATAACTAGAAACTGTGAACCAACTTCAGGCTTCCATTTTGAAAACCATAGTTTATTCACGTACATGTGATTTTGAAACTGAGAATCACAAAACGTAGAAATACAGCTTAAGGCACGTGCGGGCTAGACTTCAGTTTGTTCGGCATGTAAATGATTAATATGATTTAACCAATTGATAGCGCATCACCTTAATACACTCTAACACATCTGTTTTACCGATATCGATTTCGATAAAAAGTTGCAAATGGTAGTGCGTTTTGACTACATTTTGAAATAGTTTAACTTTACGAACTGACAACGTTTTAGCTGAATAAAGGCTTAAGGTTTAAAACTAAACAAGGAACTAAAATTTGAGTATCTTATTTCGGTCTCTGCATCTTAAATATGATGAAACTGTTATACTGAAAATTATTTTCGCATTAGAAACGATATTTTAAATCTCGTTTGTAAAAGATTCATAAACCATTTGGTATGTAGAGTTTTGTTTCAGGTTAATTCAGGTCGCAAGATATGAGATACAAATAAGATATGCCAACCTTTATAACAAACAGAACACTCTCTGTTAAAGGCACTGGCCTCCAGATCGTTTGACAAAAAATATTTTTTTAGATATCTGGAAATTAATGCTATATTTCTTAAGAATGCTTTAAAACTTAATTACTGACAGGCTATACGTTATGGACTCACATGAGAATTCATTTTTCCTAACACTGAATTAGTTGTTTTTACCACTTTTTACGAAGAAAATCGAAAATCATTTGTAACGCTTTTCTCAAGGTAAACTGTCTTGATTATAAATATCTATATATAACGCGAAATGAACACTAAATCCTCCTTAGCGGTATTTGTAACAGCGGACAATTTATTTATTGCCTCGGCGGTCCGGGTCCCGATGCGGCAATCTTTTGTTCTTTATTTGGTATTTTTGAAATAGTTTAGAAACAAAATCTCATAATATGACCAAACTTCAATTTAAAAGAAAGATTATTTTAGACGAAATCTGGAGGCTAGTGCCTTTAAGCTATATTATTGAAAATGACACCCAAAGAGAGGCTAAATCTCTGTATTTGTCGCCTGCTGTAGTATGTGGATAACCCAGTACATAGTTTCTATTATTACATGAGTCCTTACGAAAAGTACAAAAGCATATCGCAATTAATGATGCTGCAATTTACTATTTAGCTTTAATAATTGAAAATCGAAGTCCAAAGAAGAGAAAGAGAAATCCATATATGAGCCGCACCATGAGAAAACCAAAAGAAAGATCATTTTTAGCCGAAATCTGGAGGCTAGTGCCTTTAAGCTATATTATTGAAAATGACACCCAAAGAGAGGCTAAATCTCTGTATTTGTCGCCTGCTGTAGTATGTGGATAACCCAGTACATAGTTTCTATTATTACATGAGTCCTTACGAAAAGTACAAAAGCATATCGCAATTAATGATGCTGCAATTTACTATTTAGCTTTAATAATTGAAAATCGAAGTCCAAAGAAGAGAAAGAGAAATCCATATATGACCCGCACCATGAGAAAACCAGAAGAAAGATAATTTTTAGCCGAAATCTGGAGGCTAGTGCTTTTAAGCTATATTATTGTAAATGACACCTAAAGAGAAGATAAATCTCTGTATTTGTCGCCTGCTGTAGTATGTGAATAACGCAGTACACAGTTTCTATTATTACATGTATCCTTACATAAGTCGCAGTTCATAACTTGTGCTATTTGATTGGTTTATATTCAAAAAAGTCCATGTTGTGGAAAATTTATTTCTGTTGCCATACAATAGATCACTTATTGAATAGCTTGCCGGTCAATAGTCAAAACAATAAACTCTCGGTCCATCGGATATCGGGCAATAGTTTTGACTTTTGACCGACAAGCCATTCAATAAGCGTTTTTGTAGCCTTTGTGGTGAGAATTATAAAAAGGCCCAGACACATCGTCTCTTTAGCCTTGCAGCAAACGTTTAACTATATTGAATATAGTTTGATGTTTAGTACGATTAACTTTCATTAAATGGTATATGCACAATCTATACACTTGGTTAGGAATAGTTTTGCATTTAGTGTTAACGCAGAATTTCGTAAAGGCAAATAACTAGCTATATTTATCATACTCCGTGGAATAATCGAAAGAGTTTACTTCAGAAGGTCGTTCGTTCGAATCACGAATAAGGCTTAATTCTCATGCGCCGTTCCATAATACATTTAAGCCACTACTAGTATCATCAATGTATTCAAGGGGAGCGTCGGTCTAGTCGATAAAGTGCCGGCCGCTGAATCCAGGGGTCTTGGGTTCGAGTCCCACTGGGGTTATGACTATGACTTATTATATGACACCATTACTAGTTTTTCCAGGAAATGGACTCGATAGTGGTTACAATAAGCTTGAAGCTTTCATCTCAATCGAGCTAAACAAATTAGTATAAACTAAAACTAAACTATCAATGTATTCAAAAAGTACAAAAGCATATCACAATTAATGATGCTGTAATTTACTGTTTAGTCATAATAATCGAAAATCAAAGTCCAAAAAGGAGAAATCCATATATGAGCTGCACCCTGGGAAAACCAACATAGTGCTTTTGCGACCAGCATGGATCCAGACCAGCCTGTGCATCCGTGTAGTCTGGCCAGGATCCATACTGTTCGCTTTCAAACACTATAGCAATAGGAGAAACCGTTAGCGAACAATTTGGATCCTATCCAGACTGCCCGGATGTGCAGGCTGGTATGGTTCAATGCTGGTCGCCAATGCACTACGTTGGTTTTCTCATGGTGCTGCAAAATTATAATAATTTTCTTACCAATGCGTTTGTATTTAAAGTTTTAATTTCAGAATTCAGTTTACGTTTTCTTTACCTCACTCGTGAAGCAATGAAACACACATCAGCTGTTATTAAAGATGACGCTATTATTTGTTTTTGTTCACACATTTTACCGAAAGATGAAAAGATTATTCGCATGACTATATGGTTATTTAAGACAATTATATCAAATTTATATGGCGTTTTAGTCATCCTCTAAATCCTTTAGACATTACTTACACAGTCTTTTTATATATTGCATGCATTAAGACAGAAAACAATTCGCGATTAGCTAACTTATTTTAACGTAAACCGGAGTTCAGTATCAGTTGGTTGTCAAAAAAATCATGTTGATGTTGCTAAATCTAAAATGAAAAATAAGATATCCTCAGAAAATAACAAGTGCGGA